>NW_023425515.1:4859046-5087670 GCF_014108245.1 Pipistrellus kuhlii
CGGTTCTGTGGCTCCCGGGACCCACTGCAGGGAGGGGCAGGGCAGGGAAGTCAGAGCTGGGCCCTGGGCCTGACGGCTGGGCCCTCTCCAGGCAGCTGGAGGCGAGCAGTCTGCACTGCAGCCATGTCCCAGCACAGCCACCAGCCCTCCCCTCCTGTACCCCACCGGCTCCTTCCCTCTCCCCACACTCCACGGCCAGCACCCGGCCCCAAGCTGCTGATCAGTAATGGCCCTGACAACAACAGCGAAGGCAGTAATAGTAATTCCAGAGGGCGTCAGTGGGTGCGGGGCTCAGCATCGCTCTGTGGGCCTCACGGAGGCCCTGGGCAGCTACGTGTGCCCTCTGCGGAGGCTCGCTCTGTCCTGTCCCTCCCCAGGCCTGGGGTCCATGCCCACCACACAGACGGTCACTGAGGCTAGGAGCAAAGTCACCGATACTGCCAGCACCTCCCGTGGGACACTGAGGCCCAGCAGGCCCCCAGGGCCACGGCGGGCCAGCCACCACCCCCTTTGCCCCCGTCTGTGCAGAGGGGTCCTGTCTCCCAGGGCCTGCAGGTGGCTGCTTGCCGGTCACTCATGTAGCACCTGTTCTCTATTTCCTGCCCTCAAGCTGCACACCTGCTCTTTTTCTAGACATTTCTGAAGGGGTTTTCCAAAGTGAATACAGCTCCAGGGCCCTGATGGGCACCGGTGGTGAGGGACGGCACACAGGTGCAGGCCTGTAGGGTCAGGAGCACAGAGCAGGCCCCGTGGGGCCAGGAGCACAGAGCAAGGCCTGTGGTGTCAGGAGCACAGAGCAGGCCCCGTGGGGTCAGGAGCACAGAGCAGGGCCCGTGGGGCCAGGAGCACAGAGCAGGGCCCATGGGGTCAGTCAGGAGCACAGAGCAAGGCCTGTGGAGTCAGGAGCAGCCTTCCTGGTAGTGGAGCCCAGGAGCAACCGTGCGGTCAGATGATGTCAGGAGTCGTCGAGAAGCAGACTCTGAAAGAAGCTCCTCAGACCCCTGTCCACCCTGAGAACAAGGCTCAGGCCGCCTCTTCCCTCCTCCCTCACCCACCAGGGAAATCAGGTTGTTGACTCAGAGCCGTGCAAACCACCCCCCACCCACAGCCCCCACCCTGCCTCCTGGTAGGATGCCCTTCCATGCTAAGACCTGAGGTTCTGGACCTTTCCAACACCTTGTAGTGGGGGCACCAGGAGAGGGTGGGCACCTCCCATCCTGCTCACCGGCAGCACCCTCCTCCGCACAGCTCAGGGTCAGGACACCCAGGGGCTCGGAGCCTGAGGAGACAGGCCAGGCTTTGGGTAGCAAACCCCACAGGGGACGGTCGGGCACCCTGGATGCGCCCAGCCCAGGACCCTATGGCAGGAAGAGCCTCCTTGGGTAGTGGCTGAAGATTCGGGCAAATAGCACACGGCGGGGAGAGGGACAAGGAGGGGACGCAGGGACATCTGCCGTGTCAGCGAGTGGACGTCCTTATTGACTCACAATATGTTCTAACTTTCCGAAGAAGCCCGCCAACCTCGAGACCACCCTGCTGTCCTCTATCGTGGGGAATGGGCCAGGGCCTCCCGTCCTGCTCCCCACTGGGCGAGACCAGCCCGAGGCCCCTCCTCCGCAGGCCTCCCGTCCCCCGTGGGAGAATGATCTGGTTTCTCCGTCAGCCCAGGCGTCCGCTGAGTCCACCCCGGGACACAGCGATGGCTGAACTTGTGTCCAGTCTCCAGTGACCCCTGGGGCCCTGCTCTGTGCTGTTCAGTGGGAGGCCTGGATGTACTGTGCAGAGTGAGTGAGTGAGTGAGTGAGTGAATGAATGAATGGTACAGGAAGTAGGTTTGGGTGCAAGTCACCTCCTCGGGAACCTCTACAGGAAGAACAGAAAAGGTTGGCCCCATCACCCCTTCTATCCTCTTTCGGAACCCCAGCCGCTCTGACATTGTCTGGTTTCCCTGTCTTCTGTGAAGTTCGCCAACATCCCTTTGCCCGGGACAGTTCCTGCCACGGCCCCACACTTGGCATTCGGGGAACAATTCTGCCTTCCTGGGGGTGCATAATGGAAGAAGGAATGAATGACTGAGTGAATGCTGGGGGAATGAATGAGTGGCAGATGAGTGCTGGGTGAGTGTCGGATGGAGGCGTGCTGGATGAAGGAATGAATGAATGAAGGACTGAGTGAACGCTGGGGGAATGAATGAGTGGCAGGTGAGTGCTGGGTGAGTGTCGGATGGAGGCACGCTGGAAGAAGGAATGAATGAAGGACTGAGTGAATGCTGGGGGAATGAATGAGTGGAGATGAGTGCTGGGTGAGTGTCGGATGGAGGCACGCTGGAAGAAGGAATGAATGAAGGACTGAGTGAACGCTGGGGGAATGAATGAGTGGAGATGAGTGCTGGGTGAGTGTCGGATGGAGGCACGCTGGAAGAAGGAATGAATGAAGGACTGAGTGAACGCTGGGGGAATGAATGAGTGGAGATGAGTGCTGGGTGAGTGTCGGATGGAGGCGTGCTGGATGAAGGAATGAAGGACGGGACAGGAAGCCACCACGGCGCAGCGCTGGGAGCTGTGACGGAACTGACTCGTGAGAAGGGGCATCTCTTGGATCTCGGACCTCCAAAGGCAGGCTGGGGGCCCCAGCCGAGAGTGTGAAAAATAGAAGCCGTTAACAAATGTTTATAACGAACCGATGGAAATTCCCTCTTGGTCAAAAGGAACTGCTGTCAATCTAGCCACACAACCGCAGGTCCAGCAGCTGAGGACTGTTTATTGAGCTAATAATGCTCTGGTGGTGGGGAGAGGGGGAGTCGGCTTCCCTGGGTGGGGGGAGCATGTGAGAGAGGCCCTTAGTCCCATGGGGGGAGGGCCGTCTGCATTCAGGTGCTGTTCTATTGAAACTAGTCATTCAACCGTCATTGAAGAACAGACACTGCCGTGCCTTCCTGACAGTTTGCAGGTAGAGGACACTTGGACAGGAACGGTAAATAATTGGGGGGAGGGAGGGAGGTCCTGGGTAAGAGTGGGTGTCAGAGACCACTGTGGAGTGTTGCTGGCACCTTGGTTCTCCGGGACCCAGGACGGGACTGAGCCGTGCACCCCGCCCGCCCACCTGCGTGCCACCTCCTGTCGGGTGGATGCCCCTGATGCTCCCCACGGCCTGTGCAAGCTGCCAGCTCTTTCACAACCGCCTGCACATTCCCGCACTTTTAAACAATTGTCTTTCAATTACTGCTGACATGTAATATGTGTTCATTCAGGTGTACAACAGAGCGATCAGGCATGTATATGCCTTACAGACTGATCACCACGCGTGGTTATTACACCGTCACTGGCCACGTTCCCTGTGCTGTGATGCTGCCTCCCGTGACGGCTTTGTAACTGGCGATTCGTACTTCTTCGTCCTTCCCATTTCCCTCAGCCCCTCAGCCCCATGTCTGACATCCCTCGATGGTTCCCTGTATCACTGAGTTTGCTTCTATTTTGTCTTATTTGCCCATTTATTTTTTTTTTAATATATTTTATTGGTTTTTCACAGAGAGAATGGTAGAGGAATAGAGAGTTAGGAACATCGATGAGAGAGAAACATCGATCAGCTGCCTCCTGCACACCCCCCCACTAGGGTTGTGCCCGCCACCGAGGTACATGCCCTTGACAGGAATCGAACCCGGGACCTTTCAGTCCGCGGGCCGATGCTCTATCCGCCGAGCCAAACCAGTTAGGGCTCGTTTTTGTTTTTTGAGCTCACATGTAAGGTCACACAGCATGTCTTTCTCCGGCTTGTTTCACATAACACAACACATTTCTCCAGAGAGGACGTGGAGATGGCCAACAGACACATGAAAGGATGCTCAACATCACTCATCAGCAGGGAAATGCAAATCAAAACCGCGATGAGGTGTCGCCTCACACCTGTTAGAGGGATATCATCAGAAAGGCAGCACAGGGTGAGCACTGGGGAGGATGGGGAGGAAGGGGGACCCTCGTGTAAGCTGGCGCAGCTACGGTACCATGGAAAACGACATGGAGGCTCCTCAGAAAGCTAAAACGAGAGCTGCCGTACCATTCTGGGTGTGCGCCCAGAGAAAAGGAAAACATGTGACAACATAGATGGAGACCACGTCCATCGCAGCACTATCAGCAATAGCCACGATATGCAACAACCTAGACACCCACTGACAGGCGAACGAATAAAGATGCGGTATAGATACCAAATGGAATATTACTCAGCCATAAAAAAAAAATGAAATCTTGCCATGTTCAACAACATGAATGAACCTAGAGGGTATCATGCAAATTCCTAAATATGTCGTTACTGTTTCCCACGCCTCAGACAGGCAGGGCCAGGCCAAAGGTGCAGAGAGCGAGGGGCCCGGAGCCGGCTGATGGCTGACGGAGAACCACACCGCAGGCTGGAGCGCAGACCCAGCCCCTGGAGGGGGCGCCACCCTGGGCTTGGCGTCCTGGCGCCTTGCTTGTCTCGGGCCGGGCACGGCCCCGGTCCCACGCCCCTGAGCCTTGCCTTCTCTCGGTAAATCACTGGAACCTCATTCTGCTGCCCATCTATGGGGTCAGGAGAGGCTGCCGTCCACAGCGGGTGGGCTGGCGGGTTCTGCTCGGCTTCCAGGCCCCCCACCCCCACACCAGTTGGGAAGGGGCAGCGGTGCCCGTCTGGCTGCATGACAATGTTATTGTGAGCGCCCAGTGAGCTGTGACCGCTGCTGTGCATGCAAATGCAGGCCGTTCGTGGTGCGGCTGTAGGAAGACACACAGGCCCAACGCAGGGGCTTGTTTTCAAGGCAGGGTGCCCGTCCCACGAGTGAGAGCTCGACAGGCTCAGCGGTGCCAGATGGGCACCACTGCCCCTTCCCAACTGGTGTGGGTTCGATTCCGGTCAAGGGTATGTACCTTGGTTGCGGGCACATCCCCAGAAGGGGGTGTGCAAGAGGCAGCTGGTCGATGTTTCTCTCTCATTGACGTTTCTAGCTCTCTCTCTCTCTCTCCCTTCCTCTCTGTAAAAAATCAATAAAATATATATTATTAAAAAACAAACAAAACTGGCTTATATGTTTACCTCATCATACTCTTTGGTTCATCATGATTTCCTGTGTAAAACTTAACCTACATGGCTGCTTCGTTTCTCCCTCTCTCCCTCCCTCCCTCACCTGTGGCTCTACTGACTCAGCTGCTGACATGGGCGGGGCGTGGGTGTCCCTGTGGCCTGATGGGGACCGGCCCTGGAGCATGGCTGCCCTCCTGACCTGATGGTGGCCCAGACAGCCCCCCCCCCCCCCGCCTCCGTGGGCCAGGCACACTTTCTCTGCAGGACACGGGGGCCAGGAGGGACCTGGGCTGCTGCCCCGCCCTCAGCGGTCCCGCCTCCTGTGGGACACCTGGCAGCCTCCGTGGAAGCCGGGAGCCCGGTCAGAGGAGTCAGGTGCCCTAGGGCGGGAACAGCTCATGAACTCGTGTCTCACCTGAGCCACACCCACAGGGTTGATTCCAGCTGACTTATGGGCACAGAGCCCCAGGCCCTTCCCCCATTATCTCCTGCCCTGGGTGGGGCTCTCATGCCCAGCCCAAGGACAGCCAGAGGTTTGGTTGGGACAGGGTCCTGCCCCCGCCTGAAGCACAATTCATCAATGAAAATTCTGTGCCCTCCAGAGCTGGCCGGCCCATCCCCACAGAGGAAGCTCTTGATCAAGGAGGAGAAGGAGAGGGAGGAGGAGGAGGAGAAGAAGGGGGCAGAGGAGAAGATGGGGGAGAGGAGGAGGAAGGGGAGAATGAGGAGAAGGGAGGAGGAGGAGGAGGAGGGGAAGGAGGGGAAGAGAAGAAGGGAAAGAGGAGGAGAAGGAGGAGAGGAAAAGAGTAGGAGAAGGAGGAGGAAGAGGAGGAGGGGAAGAGAAGAAGGAGAAGAGGAGCAGAGGAGGAGGAGAAGGGGAGGAGGAAGAGAAGGAGGAGGAGGAGGAGAGTGGTGGTGACACGTACCTAGCATCCTAGCGCACCTACCCTTTTCCCACACACTGCATGCCCCTTCTCATTGTCCTTGCAGAGCTCCCCTCTCCCCCGCTCACCCCACTGGAATTGCTTGCATTTTGCACAGAATAGAATAGAATTCTATTCATGAGTCTCTTGTCTACAGCCAATAGCCAGCCCCAGACCTGGGCCCTCCAATTCACAATTCTTTCCGTGTCCTTGATTGTTGCCTGTTACCGCTGGTTTTTACTTGGTGCTTGATTGATGGTAGAGGGTAAGGGATTCCTAGATGAGTCCCACAGGGTTAGTCACCTGGCCAAGCACATAGCCAGGTGGGCGGGCCTGGCTGGCACCCCTCTCAGGCCCTGGCCCCACTCTGTGGCCGCCAACGTGGCCTCCTCCTTTGCTGCGGAGAGAATGCCAGGGCAGCTCTGGGAAACCCGGGGGCTCAGAGGGTCTTTTCCGACCTGGTTCTTGGGCCACCCAAGTGTCACTTCCTCTTTGAGGCCCTAAAGGCAGACAGGAAGGTCATTTGGGGAGTAATTTTAACTAAGAGTTTGTTGGGTTTTATTGTAATTCTCCCCACGGCTGTTGGCCCCTGCACTGGCCATGCAGAAGGTGCCTGATGCTTAAAGCCTATTGTCGGGCAACCCCCACGACCCCCCACATCTGTTCTGGGGTTCAAAGCCCAGAACCTTCCCAGAAATGACCATTCGCACAGCACTCACTCCCGGGGGGCAGGCCCAGGTCTCCCCGGGACGAGGGAAGCCACTCTGGGGCCAGGACACCAGCTGGCAGGGCCTTGAGGAAGCCCTGGGCCCAAAGTTCAGGAGCCGATTCACGAATGCTGACTCATGCCATGATCCTTCGCGATGGAGCGATTCCAGGACCATCTCCTCCCTGCACCCCCTGCCTGTGGGTCTCCTGAATATGGCGTCCCCCTCTGGGGGTCCTCTCTTGCTGTGAGGTCTCCCTCTCATTGTGGGGTCCCTTCTAATCATGAGTCTCTTGTCTACAACCAATAGCCAGCCCCAGATCTGGGCCCTCCGATTCACAATTCTTTCCGTGTCCTTGATTGTTGCCTGTTACCGCTGGTTTTTACTTGGTGCTTGATTGATGGTAGAGGGTAAGGGATTCCTAGATGAGTCCCGCCGAGAAGTAACGTTTATAAACAACCCGCCCACGCTGTGAGTCCTTTGAAACACAAGTGAAGGCTCTCTCACGGTCCCTGATCCCCAGATACTGACCCCACTGGCTCAGGCCCTTCCCCTCTGACATCCAATCCCAAATGACCCCACCGAGGACACATGACATTTAGATGGTGAGCCCTAACCGGTTTGGCTCGGTGGATAGAGCGTTGCCTGCGGACTAAAGGGTCCTAGGTTCAATTCCAGTCAAGGGCGTATATCTTGGTTGCGGGCACATACCCAGTGGGGAGTGTGCAGGAGGCAGCTGATCAATGTTCCTCTCTCATCGATGTTTCTAGCTCTCTATCCCTTTCCCTTCCTCTCTGTAATAATCAATAAAATTTTTAAATAAAATGTAGATGGTGACATGAACTCTCTTCCTTTCCCAATGGGTCTGCTCAGCCTCACAGGAAGTTTTTCTTTTTCAGATTTGGAGAGTGTATTGGGAGATGAGCAGAGAACCACATCAGTTATAAAAACCAAAGTCGGGTCTATGATGCAGGCCTGGGGACAGATGGAACGTTCCCGGACGTGTGGGGCACTGGACTCCTTTCTGCAAAGAGCCCAGCCTGTTCAGCTCCGAGGGCAGCGTGGGAAGTCCCTGTGGGCTCAGACGCCAAGTTCCCCGGGGCAGCTGAGCAGCGTCGGAGAACCCCACGCCCCTGGGTGATGGCAGTGCCGCCCTCCGGCCTGGGCCTCGCTCTGACCTGGCCCACTCCGACAGGGGTGCCTCCAGCCTCCGCAGTTGCTTCCAAGGCCTGGAGCCCCCTCCACAGACCACACCCCTGTCAGGGCAGGAGCGGCTGTATCTCTGAGGTCTGGACACACCAGCCCTTACCTGCCCCCTTCATGGCCAGGCCTGTCCCCTGAGATTTCTGCACATCACCCTCTACAATGCGGCCACACCCCTCCCACCTTCTTTTCAGAAAACGACTTTTTAAATTTCAATGTTTTACTTCTCAGTTACAGTTGATGTGCAATATTATCTTCATTTCAGGTGTGCAACCTAGTGATTAGACCTTTATGTAACTGACATAAGTCTCGTACCCACCTGGCACCATACAGAGTTGTCCCAGGATTATCGACCATATTCCCTACACTGTCCGTGACTGCTCTGTAATTACCCATTTGTACGGCTTAATCCCTGCACCTTCTTTCCCCACCCTCAACCCCCCTCCCCATCTGGCAACTGTCAAAATGTTCTCTAAATCTGAGTCTGCTTCTGGTTTGGTTTGTTTTTTAGATCCACGTCAGTGAAATCACATGACACTTGTCTTCCCGGGTCTGTCTGATCTCACTCAGCACAATACCTTTTAGGCCCATGCATGTGATTGCAGATGGTAAGATTTCATTCTTCTTTGTGGCTGAGTCATTCTATTGTATTTATGCACCACGTCTTTTTTAAAAATATATATTTTTATTGATGTCACAGAGGGAAAGAGAGATAGAAGCATCAATGATGAGAATTATCGATGGGCTGCCTTCTCTGCATGCCCATCAGGGATCGAGCCCACAATTGGGCATGAGCCCCTGACTGGAATCGAACCCAGGACCCTTCAGTCCGCAGGCCGGCCCTCTATCCACCGAGCCAAACCAGCTAGGACTGCACCCCGCACGTCTTTGTCCATTCATCTACTGACGGGCACTTGGGTTGCTTCCACGGCTTGGCTCCTGTAAATAATGCTGCAGTGAACATGTGGTTGTCTATGGCTTTTTCTTTAGGGTCTGGCTTCTTGGACGAATACCCAGACGTGGAACTGCTGGGTCTCTGCCTCTAGTTACAGCCGTTGTTTCAAAGTGTGTGTTGTCCAGCATGAGGATTGCTACCAGGGTCTTTGTTTCCGCTCTCACATCTTTTCCAGTCCCTTTGCTCTTAGTCTGTGTGTCTTGACCTGAAGTGAGTCTCTCACAGACAGAGTGTGTAAGGAGACTGTCTTATTACCCGTTCAGCCACAGCCTGTCTTCTGAGGGGAGCACTCACTCCATTTGCATTTAAGAACCACTGGATCCTCAGACCGGGGTCCGCCCTGCACACTGGGGAGCTGGCTGGCCCCACCCCCACCTCCTCACAGAAGTCCCTGGCTTGTCACTTCTCCCAGGACCAGTATGGGTTCGAGGAAAGCGTTAGCCGTCCCCAAGGAGACTCACCACTGGGCATCTGGGATACTGGAGACCAAGGGGAGGCCGTCCTGGTCAGGATGCAGCAGGGGGCCTGGTGTGGACTGGGATGGGGGGAGACTGACAGCCCTGATCTGGACCCTCCAGTGTGGACGGGGATGGGAGGCAGGGGCCCCCCTTGCCCTCCCTTCCCCCGCTCCCGAAAGTGGCCTCGGAGGGCAGGGACTCACCCTGAAGGACCGGCCTTCAGGGGGGAGACGTCTCTGTGAAGGGCCGTCTGTGTTTTTGGACTTGGAGCAGCGCCCCTGCCTTCTACACCCCGGAGGCCAGTAGCCATCCCCCAGTGAGACAACTGAAATGTCTCCAGACCTTGCCCAGCGTCCCCTGGGGGGGCAGAAACCCCCAGAGCGAGAGTCGATGGTGAGGCAGGGGCCCAGACCTGCAGTGAGGACCAGCAGAGCTGACCAAAGCCACGACACAGCTTATCTTGCCTTCTTTGCACCTGGGTCTGTGGGAGCAGGTGTCAAGCTCGGGCACTCAGCGGCCTACAGCACCGGCAGCACATGGCGACGGGGGTGGGGGGTGGACAGTGCGAGCCTGGAGGACTCGGACGTGTGCTGCGTCCCAAGGCCAGCCCGCCTTCCCTGGGCCCAGGTCAGCGGGGAGGGGCTGCCGGGCTGTGGCTGAGGGTTGTGGGGGCCAGCGGCGAGATGAGGAACCAGGGCACGGAGCCTGGGGAGCCCCAGGTCAGGGCCACAGATGCTGGGAGAAGGCTGAGGGGGGCCTCCCCTGCCGCCGCCTCCGAGAAGGAAACCAGCTTCCCTCCATGGCTGCCCCATCCTCGGGGACACCGGCCCCAGCACCCCCGGGCCCCTGGGCCTGGACGGAGGGCGGGCACCACACCCAGTGCTTTGCTCCAAATGCCAGTCTGTCCTCCCTTCGGCCAGGCTTCAGGGATGACCGTGTCTTCTAATGCTTTCTGTTAAAAGTCTGGCGGGCCTTGTCGCCCTCACGCAGGAGCCACACGAGGGCTTCTTGCCACAAGGACACACCAAGGATTTCTTGCGACAAGCGTGGAACTCGGCTTCCCCACGGAGTCCGGTCCTCACTTCCACTCCAAGTCCGGCTCAGCGGCCCCTCTGAGCCGCAGGGCCACGGGCGGACCTCAGGCCCCGTCTCCGGGGCTGTGCACACCGGGGTTACCTGGAGCCGCCTTCACAGAACGTCCCGGAAGCTTCAAACCGCCCGCTTCCCATCACCAGGGGGCTGTGGGCTCGGAGGAACCGGTGTGGGAGTTGAGGTCTCCATCAGCCCTGCAGGTCCTCAGGGGCGACCGGGCGAGAGGCCGCGGCCACAGCGCCAGGAGCTGCCCAGAACGAGCTCGGAGGACGTGACTGCGATCTGAAGGCAGCCGGAGACTGGGGAGCCCTCTTCGTGCCGCGCCCCACGCTCCAGGGCCGGCGGGCCCACGTCCGTGTCGCCGGCCGCGTGTCTCATCCCCCGGAGCACGGCTCTCCTGCCGCGGGCGCGGGCAGGGGGCCTGCAGCTTCCTTCTTCCCGCGGAGGGCAACGTGGCTTCTCACCCGAACACCGCGGTGTTTCTCCCGGTGAGGGGCCCAGAGGACAGCGATCCCGGGGTCTCCGTGTGGACCGTTCCCTGCACACAGGACACGCACACACGTGCACAGACGATCACGGGAGCCCCGCAAACACCCTCCGGAGGAGAGCGGGCGCCTCCCCTCTTCCGTCGCTCGGGTGTCTGTCCTCCGGTCCCTCTCAGAGCCCTCGCCCACGGACACGGACACGGACACCGGGAAGGGCTGGCGGCAGGGAGGGGCCGTGTCTGGCCACGAGGCTGGGCGCCGGCTCACGTGGGGTCAAGCGCGGTCTCTCCAGGGGAAGGGCCCCCGGGCCAGAGCGGCTGCGTGTCCGTGAAGCTCCTGGTGAAGGGTGCGACCGAGCCCCCCTCTGCCACCAGCCTGCCGGTGGCCAGCCGCCTTCGGAGGTCCCCCCGGGTGGCGTCTCCCGGAAGCCTTGTCCACCTCCTGGGTGGCGAGTTCTTGTCAGACGTGGTCTTGGGAGGAAGAGAAGGAGAGGGAGGTGAAGCACGCCGCCTGCAGGCAGCCCCCCGCTGTCTGGAGACGTGTCCCAGAGTTATCCCCCCCCCCGGCCTGCGGGCCCTGCTCCTCCTGCAGCCACAGCCCCCGGCGTGGCCCAGGCCCCCGGGCAGAGGATCAGGGCTCAGACAGGCGCAGGGATCTGCCTATGGTGTCAAGCCAGGGCTGGTCTGACTGCAAAGCTACGCACAGCCCGAGGCTGCTGCTGGGGACGAGGCTGGGGGTGAATATTGTCTCCGAATTGGGATGGGAGCCACATCGACCTTTGCCCCCGGGACTGTGGGGTGCTCGGTTCCCGGGGAAACACCAGTTCACTGTCCTATTAGGAAGGGCTCAGAGTCTGAATCCACTTAAGCCCGCCCTACCCCCTGTAGGGGTGGGTGGGAGGGTGGGGTATCTGCACAGAGGCGTTGAGAGAGGAGCATGGAGGCTGGGTGGAGGTGCGGGGCCCTCGTCCTACTCGCTCTGCCTGCCCTGTGTGTGCGGGGGAAACCCCATAACCCGTTGTCAGCTAGCGGCCCCTCCGGCAGCACCGTATGGGGCGGGGCCAGTGGAATGTGCCTTCACCGGGGGTTCCCTGTCTCTGAACACAGAGGCCCCTGTGCACGTCCGGGTCACCAGGTAACACTCGTGCCACGTGGCGAACGTGGAGGAAGCGGCTGCCCCGCCACCCGGGCCCACGGAACCTGCCCGCTTTCTCCCCCAGCCCCTGGCAAACTCACCGGTGAGCCCCAGCTCTGGCCTCGCAGCCCGGGCCCCTGTGGGAACAAAGCAGGAGTGCTCAGGGCAGGCTGTGGAGGGTGGGGAGGGGCCGGTCTGGAGACCCCCGTGGCTCAAGGGCTTGGGCCGAGGACAGACTCCCAGGGCCATCCCCGCCCAGGGCGGACGCTCTGGGGAGGGGGCGTGGGAAGCACATTGAGAGGTTCTGGGCCTGGACTCGGGGCGCCCTGTGCGGCCTGGCGGGCAGGCAGCTCGGCTCCCGCAGAAATGAACTCCATCCGGACCTCTGGATTCGGAGTCCGTCCTCTCCTCCCCCACCCCCCCAACCTGGGAGACGCGTCAGGCACGTGGGGCCTCAGACACGGGCTCCACATCCCCTGGGTGTGTGCTCGCTCAGGATGCTAACGCCACTAACACTGCACTTACAAGGAAACCACCTCCTTGCAGAGTTTGTAAACATCTTGAGAAAGGCCTAACACCGCTTCCCACCACATAAACAACGCCCACCGGCCGCACGCGCGCCCGCCTGGTACCTGCGTAGCCCCAGGGAGGACGGTGAGGACACCGGCTCCGGCACCACCAGCCTGCAGCCGCGCCCACGACCACCGTCAGCAGCAGCGCGATGGCGGCCACCACGGTGCTGGATTTTCCCGCCTCGGCTTCGCCTGGCACATCGGTGTTGCTCCCTGTGGATCCTGGGAATGGCTCTGCAAGAAACAGGAAGCTAGTCCGAGGCTTCAGGGCAGGGCTTTCCCTCCCAGGAGCCTCTCTGCTCCACCTACCGGGATGGGCCACGCCAGCCCTGGGTGGTGGCAGGGGGCACGGGTTCTTTCTGGCTCTTTACATTTAACGTCATTTTCTCTTTGTCTAGCTGTATTGCTGACTTTAAAAATAAAATCCAAGCTGAAACCGGTTTGGCTCAGTGGATAGAGCGTCGGTCTGCGGACTGTAAGGTCCCAGGTTCGATTCCGGTCAAGGGCATGTACCTTGGTTGCAGGCACATTCCCGGGAGGGGGTGTACAGTAGGCAGCTGGTCGATGTTTCTCTCTCATCGACATATCTAGCTCTCCATCCCTCTTCCTTCCTCTCTGTAGATAATCAATAAAATATATATATATTTTTTTAAAAAATAAATAATAAAATAAATAAAATCCAAGTGGTCCTTTTCCTTCCAGGCTGCTTAAAGATAAACCTTCATCAAGAACGACACGGGAACCACCCGGACAAGGGAGTTCACAGCCAACAGACCACTTCAGCGGAAGCAGACGGTCATGGATGCCCTTCCCCCTGGGAAGGCAGCAGTACCCAAGGCAAAAATTCAGGGGAAACTAGCCAACATGTACAGACCACACCTGATGCCATCTTTGTGTCTGGATTCAGAACCCCCTTTGGTGCAAGACCACGGACTTTAGCATGATTTGATTCCCTGGCTGACGCACAGAAAAAGGAACCCAAACACAGACTAGCAAGGCATGGCTGAGACGAGAAGAAGAAGGCTTTGCCCCCACAGTAGGTCAGGGCCAGCCTGTGACTCCTGCAAGCTCCCGGGGCCGCGTCAGAGGCCCTGTGCTTGGGGCAGTGCTGTGTCCCCATCGAGATTCTTGTCCCGAACAAGGAGCCTGGTGCCTCCCACTGTGCACAGAGCCCCCAGTCCTGCAGCGGCAAGGCCCACAGGCGCACCTCCTCTCTCATCTCAGCACGGTGATGGGGACACAGATGGAGAGAGCCCGTGGCCTCTGCGAAGGAGTCACCTTCCTCGTGTCCCTTCCTCGGCAGGCCTCAGGCCAGCACAGGCCCAGCTGGACCCCTAGCGTGGGGGGAAGAGGGCAATCTTCTCAGAGGGCACACACCCAAAAGCAAAAAGCTTGGTGGGGGCAGCACAGGTGTGCGCCTCAATCCTGACGCCATTGCTGCCCAGCTCTGGTGCTTCCGATCTGTGGCACAGCCGCTCAGAGCCTCAGTCCCTCCCCTGTGAAATGGGTCGCCACACCGGCCCCATGAATGAAGATGGAGCCAAGCAGGGTGCATGGAGCACCCAGCCCCGGGCCCATGGCCACTCACCTGACTCTCCCCTCCTCTCCCGTATCCAGCCACCTTTCCTTGCGATGCTGCTGCGGGCCCCCTCGGAGGGGCTTCGTCCTCTGAGAGGGTCTCCCACCTCCCGGGGCCCAGACCGTGGCGGGGGCAGGCCTGCAGGTCCTTACCGCTCGCCTTCTGGCTGCTGACGGTCAGGTTCTGGTGCAGCAGCACGTTCTCGATGCAGCAGCCCACGTTGACGTGGGGCGTGCGCCGGATGGTCAGGACGCTGACCACGTCGTACAGGCCCCGCGCGTTGAGGGAGACGGTGCTGTTCTGCAGGCCCTCGTCCAGCAGGCTGTTGTCCGTCCTGTTGATCCAGTACACGTTGGGCCGGGGGTAGCCGTCCGTGGACGTGCAGGTGAAGGTGAGCTCCTCGTCCTGGGGGGCGGCCGTGGGCGCGCTGACCACGGGCATGCTGTAGTTGGCTGCAGGGGGAGAAACGGAGGTGAGGGGGGCCAGGTTGGGAAGGTCAGACATGGAGGGGTACCCAGCGCTCAGGGGCCCAGGGCCAGGTGAGAGAGGAGGTGGCTTGTTGTGCCCCTGAAGAGAGAGAGACAGGACCAGGGCTCTGGTCTGGGCGGCGGGCACTGGCCCTGCTCTGCCCTAGAGTCACTCCTCCGACTCCGACAGGGGAGTCACTGAGCCTGAGGACAGGGACCGGTCATTTGCATCCAGTGTCACGGAGAGCTTGCTGTCACAGCCCATCTCTGAACTGGCCGTGCCCTGAGCATCTTGATTGACTTTCATTTTCTTCCTAAATTCTGAACTCCAAACGGCCCTATAGCACTCCTTCCTAATTTCATTTTAAAAATCTATTTTGAGCCCTGCCCGGTTTGGCTCAGTGGGTAGAGCGTCAGCCTGAAGGGTCCCAGGTTTGATTCAGGTCAGGGGCACCTGCCTGGGTTTTGGGCTCGGACCCCAGTAGGTGGTGTGAGGGAGGCAGCTGATCAATGATCCTCTCTCATCATTGATGTTTCTATCTCTCTCTCCCTCTCTCTCCCTCTCTGAAATAAATATATATTTTAATCTAGTTTGAGTTGAGACAGCAAGATTAGGAGTATCTCTGTGAAACCAAGGAGCCTCAGGTTGTGAAAACTTTCTTACGAGTTGATGTTTCAACCAGCTCAGCGTCATGCACAGTTAAGCAGAAGGCTGCTCATTGAGACTGGGATTTTTCCACAGGAAGAATCAGGTGAAGGAGCCAGAAAACGGGTCTCCTTAATGCTCTCTCCAGGCCAGGGGCCGGGATGAAGTCAGCTGTCAGCCCCGACACCCTTACCTGCCACGTGCAACATGACCTCCACTTTCAGAATCTTCTCTGTCATCTTCCTGAACACCAGGCAGTCATACTTCTGCTCGTCCTGGGGGGTGATGTTGTACAGATGCAGAGAGAAGTTGCCCTGCTTCATGCTGTCCAGGGACATCTGGGCCCGGTCCTTGTACCTGTTGTTGTGATGGCCCACGGAGGTGTTCCCCGGCAGGTAGTAAGCCACGGTTTCTAGCATGCTGTTGGTATCCTTGATTTGCCAATAAACATAGAGTTCGTTTAAATCAAAACTAGTTTCTTCGGTGTGAATGCAGCTGAGCTCAGCGTCACTGCCCACCATCGCTCTGACTTCTTTCTCTTGACCATCTGCAGTGATTCAGAAAGTACATTTATGTTTTGAGGTTGAGTCTTACTCAACCTGCGAAGTTACTCTGAGGGATGGGAGGGGGAAGAAGGAGGGAACTCTCTCAAACACCAATTCTGACTCATTTCAGTAGAAAAGGAACGTATTCATAAGATACACACAGGAATGCGATAATTTAGAATTCCGGAATTGGATGTGCTGTCTCACGTGGACTTCCTGTCAGGATGGGAGAGGCCAGTGTTGGGACAAGTAGGGGTGGCCCCTGGGACCAGGCTGCACGCTGTCTGCTCCTTCTTGGGAGTTTATAATTCATTCCACTGAAAAGGGTTTTGTAAAAATTTAGACATTTAATAGAAAACATCAGCTTCTCAACAACAGACTTATAATGCACTGTGTGCCAAGGCAGGCCACGTGACACGGGCAGACTGGATCTCCCGTCCGTACAGAGGGCTGCAGGACAGTGGCCGAGCTCTGCCCTCCCTCGCTCTGAGCTGGGCGCATCCCTGTTCCTTGCTCCCAGTTCATCTGGAAAGCAGAGGCCTGAAGCTTGCGGGAGGAAGTGTGTTCCATCTACACCCAACGAACACACGATAACACAAGAGCTACAGGGTCTAGACAAGCGACCTCTTGGTGGCTTTCCATCCCACACGCTGGGGGCCCGGCGACCTCCCAGGAGTCCCCGGAAAGACAAGAAGGGCTGTGGCAGGGCCCCCGCTGACCCCTGTGCCCCGGGGTCTCCCTCTTCACACTGAAGGGCCGGCAACTGGCCTAGGGACCAGGGGGCTGTTGGACTCACCGGCTTGCAGGCCGCTGAGCAGCAGGAGGAGCAGGCCAGCACTGGAAAGGAACCAGAAAGGCAGTGAGTCCCCCTTCTTCAAGAGGCGAGGGCTCCTCACGGGCAGGAGCGGGTCACACCCATCGCGGAAAAGTGAACGCGCCCGTCAGCCAGGCCCCTGCAGCAGGGGGCGCCCACCCCCCTGCCCAGCCCAGCAAGGCCCGAGGGGCCGGCATCCCTGCAAGCTCCCGTGTTAATCCCCCAACACAAGGATGAACGTGCGGTAAGTGAGAGACACTCCCCAGGCATAGCTTTGGACACCCTGGTGGCCCAGCCATAGAGGAACAGATTCCAAGAAATTGTATGGAATCAGGAAAACAAAACAAAACAAAACAAAAACAAAACACGTCCACAGTGCCCATGGCAGGAGCTGCGTTTAATTTGGGGGAGAAAGAGCAGGTCTGAGATGCCCAGTGGCCGTGGGGGAGCGGCAGGACAGCCCTCTGAGGAAGGAACTCATTCTGAAACCAATTGGGAGGCTCCTCCGGCCGGTGGGCAGCTGGGCTGCGGGGGTGAGAACTTCCCAACTTCCAGGCTCCTGGTGCCCTCAACCCAGCCACCCACTCCTACCACCTCCCAGGATGCTGTGCGCCCCGAGCTCTGGGCAGAGACCCCTGGCAGCTGTCATCTGACTCTGTCTAGACCAGTGGTTCTCCACCTTCCTAATGCCGTGGCCCTTTAATACAGTTCCTCATGTGGTGGTGACCCCCAACCATGAGATGATTTTCGCTGCTACCTCATAACTGTAATTTTGTTACTGTTAATGAATTGTAATGTAAATATCTGTGTTTTCCGATGGTCTTAGGCTCTACCGCTAGCAGGGTCACCGCTAGCAGGGTCTTAGGCTCTGCTAAGACCTAAGGGTCCTAATCTAACCCAGAGGTTGAGAACCACTAACAGCGTCACCTAAGACCATCGGAAAACACAGATAGTTACATTACGATTCATTTACAGTAGCAAAATTACAGTTGTGAAGTAGCACCGAACATAATTTTATGTTGGGGGTCACCACAACACGAGGAACTGTATTAAAGGGTCATGGCATTACAAAGGTGGAGAACATGCCGAAACCGGTTTGGCTCAGTGGATAGAGCTTCAGCCTGTGGACTGAAGGGTCCCAGGTTCGATTCCGGTCAAGGGCATGTACCTTGGTTGCAGGCACATCCCCAGCAGGGGGTATGCAAGAGGCAGCTAATAGATGTTTCTCTTATCGGTGTTTCTAACTCTCTATCCCTCTCTCTTCCTCTCTGTAAAAAATCAATAAAATATATTAAAAAGAAAAAAAGGAAAGGTGGAGAACCACTGGTCTAAAGGCATGTCCCTTGCCACCAGGGGCTCCCCATACCCCACGGAGGCCACAGCCTGCAGGTGGGGCTGTCCTCTCTCAAAGTCCCTGTTGGGGCCGCCATTCCCGTTTGTGGGGAGAGCGGTGATGACCACCTCCAGTCTTGACCCCTCCAGCCATCTTCCCCTGAGCCAGAGCAGCCTTCTAAAATACAAGGCTACGCAGACGCCTCTGTGGACCCCATTTCTCTCCCACGGAGCCCGCCTATGGGTGCTCAGGAGGCCCGCCCTGTCTGTGCACAGGGTCCAAGGCACACGCGTGCACCTGTCAGGGCCCCTTCGGAGCCTCTTCTGGGGGTACAGAGAGCCCTGTCCTGGGTGCTGCCTGCATGCGGGGCTCTCTGTACCTCTCCCTGATGGTCCTCTGGTCAGACACTACACGGCCCCTCCCTTCCCGCACCCCCGACACCACTCTGCCTCCGGCTCCAGCCCACCCTCCTTGAGTCAGACAGACAGGGGCACCTTCCCAGGTGAGGGCGGCTGTTGGCTGAGACGGTCTAGCACATTTTTTTCTTCTCTTTTGAGCAAACAGAACACCATAGAACTTCCCACATGTCTGAGTGGGGAGGCTGGGCTGCGGGACCCTCCGGTGTGGGCAGGCTTTTGGGCTGTGTGGCTGGAAACCTGGGCACCAGGTGCCTCACCAGTTGATCCGGGGAGTCAAAGGCTGGACACACCCTGACGGTGGTGTTAGGCAAAGCTGCCCATCCCCGGGGCTGGCAGGAGGCCTGGGTGATTGGCAGGAGACCTGGGTGATGGGTTGGGCCCAGCAGGCCCACCTTCCCAGTCTGGCTCCGTGGACAGGGGAGGGGAATCCCTGGGCTGTGGCAGTCAGGGCGGCACGGGGGGTGGGTGGGGGAGGAGTGGGGGGGCCTTGAGGTATCACATCCTTCATTCTCCAGCCCTGACAGTCCTCGGGGCCAGGAGGGGAGGAAGAAGGAGTAAGGGAGGGAGGGGGGTGTGTGAGCACTTTTCCTTCCCTTCCCAGGACCCGCCTCCTAGCACACCCACACACCCACACACCCACTCACCCATACACCCACACACCCACACACCCACACACAGCGTGGGTCCCCACACACTGTCCTCCGACCCCACGCACTGCCCTCGATCCCCACGCACTGCCGTCAGCCCCACGCCACCGTTTGGCGGATGCCACGGACTAGCAGGTAACCGCACCCCGGACCTGCCCGCGGCCGCCCTGCCCGGGGCCGCCCTGCCCCGTGCCGCCGGCTCCGGGCCGCCCTCCCTCCGCCCGATGAGCGCGTCCCGGCCGGGCGCCCCGGTCGTCCCTCCTGGGCACCAGCTCTCTACGGCGGCGCCTCCGCTTCTTCCCCGGCTCCCCGGGGCCCGGCGCTGGCCGCTCACCTTCTGAGCTTCATGGTGGAGGCGGAGACCTCGGGGCGCGGGAGACCTCGGGGCGCGGGAGACCTCGGGGCGCGGGAGACCTCGGGGCGCGGAGACCTCGGGGCGCGGGAGACCTCGGGGCGCAGGGACCTCGCGCCGCCTCCGCCGAGCCGAGCTCTCACTGCGCTGCGCGCCCGCCGCCTGGACACCAGCTTCTGAGAAACCGGGCAGCGGACTGGGGCCCGGCCGGCCCGCCCCGCCCATGACCCCGCCCCCCGCCCACGGCCCCGCCCCCGCAGCCCGCCTTAGGCGGAGCTCCCCAGAACGGAAGCTCGGCCACCAGGCTCCAGGCGGTTCAGGTGGCCCGGCGGGTGGGAGCCAGGCACGGGTGTGGTGCTGCAGGTGCCGGGGAAGGTCGGGGGAGTGTGGCACCAGGAGCGGCCGTGGGCGCTGAGGAAGGGCTTGCCCGTTCGGAAGGGCCTTGGAAGGCTAAGTGCTGCCCCCCAGAGTCGCGCAGACGGCCCCTTGGGCCAAGGGTCCCTGCCCCAGGCTCCCTCCCTCCCCCCTCCTCTCTCTCTCCCTCCCTCCCGCCCTCTCTCCCTCTATCGGTACCTGCAGCTCTCAGGTGAAGTGAGCTCCACATCTGGAATGGAAGGATGGAAGGATGGATGGATGGATGGATGGAAGGAAGGAAAGAAGGAAGGAAGGAAGGAAGGAAGGAAGGAAGGAAGGAAGGAAGGAAGGAAGGAAGGAAGGATAGATGGATGGGAGGAAGGATGGATGGAAGGAAGGATGGAAGGATGGATGGATGGAAGGATGGATGGAAGGAAGGGATGGATGGATGGATGGAAGGATGGATGGATGGATGGAAGGATGGATGGAAGGAAGGGATGGATGGATGAATGGAAGGATGGATGGATGAATAGAAGGATGGAAGGATGGATGGATGGATGGAAGGATGGATGGATGGATGAATGGAAGGATGGATGGAAGGATGGATGGATGGATAGAAGGAAGGATGGAGGGATGGATGGATGGATGGAAGGATGGATGGAAGGATGGATGATGGATGAATGGAAGGATGGATGGATGAATAGAAGGAAGGATGGAAGGATGGATGGATGGATGGAAGGATGGATGGATGGATGGATGAATGGAAGGATGGATGGATGGATGGATGGAAGGATGGATGGATGGATAGAAGGAAGGATGGAGGGATGGATGGATGGATGGATGGATGGATAGATGGATGGATGGATGGATGGATGGATGGAAGGCCGCAGGCTCTACTGTCCAGCCCAGCCCTGGGTGTACCCCTCCTGTCCCCCAGCTTTGCTCTCCGACCCTGCGGCCTCCTGGGCCACGTGCCACAACCTGTTTGCCCATTGAAGGCTCTGGGAGGCCCCGCGTGGAAACCATGTCATCTTTGCTCCCCCACGTGGGTGAGACCCGGCCCTCTGGGTTTTTGCTCCATTCCCCACCCAGCCCTCTGGGGCCCCTGGGCCAGTGCCCCCCACTCCCACCCTCATGGGCCAGGTGCCACTGAGGTGAGGGAGGTGGGGCCACGAGAGAACAGGGTGCCCCCAGGAAGGGCCTGGGATCCAAGGCACCCAGCGCAGGTCTGGGAGCAGGCCGGAGGGATGTGTCTGGCCTCCCAGGCTGCTTCAGAGGCAAAGGCCCGCCTGGGGGGCAGGGGGGTAGGAGAGGCCAGGGGTAAGGTGAGGGCAGAGCCAAGCTTCTGCACGTTGTCACTCATCAACCAAGATTCCGGGCACAACTGCCGGGAGGTGGGACCGGGCTGCGGGAGACAGGCCTGGACAAGAGGGCTGGCTGCCAGGAGGGAGTGGGCTGGCGGTTCTCAAACCAGGGATCCCCCCCCAAGATCCCCCCCAAGCCCCCCCCCCACCTCCCCCACTGGGTGAGGCTGGGAGATTGGTGTGGAGGATTTAAAGAGACCAAGGGGGCCACCCCGCCTCTTAGCGGTAGAGGAGAATGAGGGGGGGGGGGGTCAGGAAGGGCAGATACCATCTGAACTGGGGGAGGGGAGGATATAAGATATAAGATTTGGCTTGGAGAGCAGGGCGTGGGCACACATCCGATGGCGGGGGTGGGGGGTGTATCGGACTCACCCCATTCCTGGAGCCAGAGAACCGATCTGTCCAGGCCCGCAGCTGGAACAAATGCAGGCGAGGGAGAGGGACGGGGAACCCCTCATCCGTCCCCGTGGAGCTGGAGGGGACCTGACCTGTGTGGCCTTGGTTCTCTCCCCAGGGGTTAGCAGCAGCTGGCAGAGGAAGACAGAGTTTAGGAAGGGCCAGCCTCAAGTTCTCCCACAGGTGGGGCAGGAGGGCGGGGCTGGCTGCACCTCCCCTCCCCCACCTGGCCGCTATCTGCCCCGCCCTCAACCCCGGGAAGCTTTCCGATTGGCTGGGCTTCACGGGCAGGCTGTGGCTTCGCCTCCCGCTCCCACACGAATTCCTACTTCGCCCTCAGGATGCTGAGCTGGAAGCAAGCGGTGGACCCCATATGCAATCTCTGGGGCTGTTGAAAGGGAGCGGGTCTTGGGGAACAGAGAACTCCCCTGTGGAGCTAAGAAGGGAAAGTGTACCCATTGCAGCCTGGGCACTGCCCCAAGGCTTAGGCGCCCACAAGGCAGAGCTGGCAGGAGCTGAGGCTGGTGAGGGAGGAGCCGAGCTCTGCTTCCTGGGCAGCCCCACACCCAGAAGGCCAGGAGCACAGGAGTGCAGCTGGGCTGGAAGGACATCAAAGGGGGACTGGGCCACGGAGGGAGGGGCACCCCCAGGAGCGGGACCAGGACCCCCCACCTGGGAAGTGCATACTGGCTTCCTCTCCCAGCTCTGCAATTCAGGAGCTGTGACTTCAGAAAGTCACATGACCCTCTGTGCCTGCATTTTCTCTTTGTGAAGTGGGGTATCATAAGCTATTCCTCAGAAAGCAGCCGAGTTAATGCGTGGATTAGTTTTGAGACCAATAAGGGAAAGACCACTGTGTGTGTGTGGGGGGGGGGGGGGGGGGGAGTCGGCCTGGAGGAACATCTGGGCAGACCTAGGACCCAGTAGGAGTTGTATTCATGCCAGGGACTTGAAGCTCTGGGTGTAGGTGGGGAAGTCAAAAGGGGTCACTTTCAGCCAAACTCAGAGGGTCCCAGGAGGGGGCTCTGTGGATGGGTTTAAATAGCCAGAGGCGGTCTCCAGGTGTCTGTGAGCGAGCTGAGAGCATCAAGCTGTTTCGAGTGGCTCTGGGCCTTCTTGGGAGCGCTCTGATAGTATGTGGACAGGAGTTAGGTTGGACCCTGTGACCTCAGTCACTGGAGCGGAAGCAGCCTGGAGTCAGCCCTCCTGGGCTCAGCCATGGCCACCCTCTGTTGCTGTCACAAGCTTGGATCCAGAGCGTGGCCCCCAGGAAAGTCTTACCTGTGCCTGGATGCTCCTGTCTCCTCATCCCTTGTGTTTCTGGGGCTGCTGTCCCCTTGGTTTCTTTCTTTAATATATTTTATTGATTTTTTACAAAGAGGAAGGGAGAGAGAGAGCTAGAAACATCAATGAGAAACATCCACCAGCTGCCTCTTGCACACCCCCTACCGGGGATGTGCCCGCAACCAATGTACATGCCCTTGACCGGAATCGAACCTGGGACCTTTCAGTCCGCAGACTG
The DNA here is from genome assembly GCF_014108245.1 of Pipistrellus kuhlii. Taxonomy (NCBI): domain Eukaryota; kingdom Metazoa; phylum Chordata; class Mammalia; order Chiroptera; family Vespertilionidae; genus Pipistrellus; species Pipistrellus kuhlii. The sequence goes on from NW_023425515.1 coordinate 4,882,066, forward strand.
ACGCTCTACCACTGAGCCAAACCGGTTTCCGCATGTCCCCTTGGTTTCATTGCAAGTCTTACTAGGACCTGCCTCAGAGCCGAGGAGTGGTGTCCTCCTGTCCACTGCTGAGAGGTTCACGTTGATCAATGAAGATGTCTGTAGCTGAGGCCCTGGGTTCTCCAGAGAAACAAAACCAAAGGACTATATCTAAATTCTCTCTAAAGGAATATATGTATTCCTGTTAGAATACATATATTTATACATATATATGTATAAATTCTAACAGGACTATATATATATTTATTTATTTATTTTTTTCCTAACAAATATATATTCTCTCTCTCTCTCCTACTTTTCCTATTCTTCCCCTGGCTTCCCTGAATTTCCTCTCCTCCTCCTCAGAGGCCAGATTCCCTCTTGACCTCAGGCAGAGCTGTCTGCACCTTGAGTGCGTGGCATACAGAAACACCAGCTCTCCGGCTCCTACTCCCAAGCCTTTGGCTTCTCAAAATATTTTCCCAAATAAGGACTGCTTCCTGCCTAAGAATTCTACCACCCGCAAAAAAAGAGATCAGAACATTTCCCGCTTTTATCGTGCCTGTGCTGGCGACAATGTTAGCATCATGCCTGTGCTGGCGACATGCCTGGGTTAGACGTGTTCCAGAGACCCTCCAGGAGAGAAATGTTTTTGACAAACCAGGAAGATATCAAGAGCAAGAACTCGCTAAAGCAGGAAAGTTTCAAAAAAATCCTATTGTTTAGGAAATAATCTAGTAAAGAGCTCCTAAATGAAAGGAAAAGGAGGGACAGGAAGAGGGAAAAAGGCTTCATCCCCAGGGGCCTTAGGGAGCATTTGGATCCTCCCCTTGGAATCATGACAGAGAATTAGTTCCACGAACACCAAAGACACGTTGTAATTGGAGCACACAGGTGGCGTGCGGAACTCCCAGGTCAGCTTTGGTTCCTTCAGTGGCTTGGACGGGGCAGTGTGTCGGTCCCATCAGGCTGCTAGAACAGTACCACACACGGGGCGCTGGGAGCTGGAAGTGGGGGGTCAGGGTGCCAGCAATCAGGTAAAAGCCCTTTTTTGTGGGTCCTCATATGGTGGAAGGGGCAGGACGCTCGCTGATGCCTTTGATTCGGGCAGTTATCTCATTTTTGAGTCAGCTCCAAAGACCTCACCACCTCACTCCTTCATGTTGGGGTTAGGATCTCAACATATGAATGTGGTATGGGAACCCACACACTCAGACCACAGCACCCACCCACCTATCTCATCCAAGTTGAAAGAAAATTAACCATGAAACAGCTAATCTTAACGATGTACATGTGTTTTTAAAGTCCTCAACAGAAGGTCCAGTTCTAGCCCAACCTTTCTTCCACAAAATGTCTTCATCCCACTAACGGTACCAAGCCCCGGCCAGCATGCCCACCCAGGACAAGCCGAGTGGTTAATGACCTCAGCTTTGGGCCCTTTGGGGGGCTCCTGGCTAAACTGGGAAAATCCCTTTAGGATTCACCACAGATTCGAATCCAGCTTGAACCAGCGCTCTACAAGGGTCTCCCCTCCCTGGAGCCCAGCAAGACCGGGAGGGCATGGCGTACCGGTCTCCACCTGGTGCTGCCCCCTCATCCCTTCTCTCTCTGCTCACCACGCTCGGAATTCTGCACTTTGCTGAGGTCGGGGCTGCTGTGTGGCTGTCAGGGGGGTGAGTGGTCACGTGACAGCATCACTCCTGCACCTGGGAGCCCTGCACCAGCCTCCTGGGAAACGTGTCCTGCCCCCCTTTCTCACCCCAGCCCCGTGTCCTACAGCATCAAGGCCGCGCATGTACATCAAAACACCGCAAATGACCACCAACCCCGTAATAAGCGTAGTTTTAATTCCACAAACAGCACACACGAACACTTGCAGCAGCACACAGGGCTTGAACACCCGGATGCTGTCCCTGGTGAGATGCCAGGCACTCCGCCCCCTCCCTTCTGAGGAGCTGGGGGGCGGGGAGGGGGGGAGGAGGAGGGGGAAGGGCCGTGGCTACATCTCAAAGACCCAAAAGGCATAGGGGTCTGAGGTCACCATGAAAATCCAAAGTCAAGCAAATAAAATAATCATTTGAAAGAGGGAAATGGGGACAATATCAGGAAAGTTATCTTAATTCTAAGAAAAGTCTTTTTTTTTTTTTTTTTTTTTCGCGGTATAATGACTCACTTATAAAGAGGAAGTTAGTTCGGTTGAAAATACTTGAAATATTCTCTCAGGGGGAGGAAGCACTTCTTCACCAGCGAGGCCAGCCCCGCGGCAGCCAGGGCCCGTGCTCTCTGCTTGTCTTGAGCCAGCTGGGACAGCTCCTCCCAGGTCACCCCGGCCGAATGCCTGCTGCGGGGAGAGGGCAGCCCTCACCCACCGTCCACGCCTCCCCGGGCAGGGGAGGGGCGGGGGCTGGCCAGTGCCAGTCTCTCTCTCACATAAACACCCCGTCCCGCGTGCATGTCCCCCCCACCCCTCCCGCCTCCCCCGTCCTGTGAGAAGCTGGTGAAAGGCAGAGGGTCCCCAAGGACAGACCTTGGCCCCTCTGGGGAGTCCCCTTTCAGTGAGAAGCAGCATCATGGAGACCCCAGAGAGGAATGTCATTCTCAAGGGGTTCTAATCTGCCCCAAACAGGGAGACCTGAGCAGGTCCCAAGGTCCTGGGGCAGCCTGAGCTGCAGACCTTGCATGGGGGGCAGGTGGGTGGGGAGAGCACAGGACCCCAGCTTGCAATGTGATGCAACCCATGGGACTCGGGCTCGGTGAACATGGCACCCAGCACGTGTAGTCTCATGCTCCCAGGCTCCCCCTGCAGCCAGACACACTCCTTGGTTCCCGTTGGAAGGCCAAGTATGAGGCTCCAGCACCAGAAACATGCAGGGCTTCTCCTGGCAACCGCCCTCCCCCATCTTCACACACCCCAGGCAGCTTGGCTGGCAGAGGGTGGCATGGCCGCTCAGTCTGCTTTCTGGAAGGGGCCCCTCCTTGCTGTCAGGATAGCGGGAGCCTGAGGGGACCGGCCCTTCAGAACCGGGCTCCCAGCCTGTTTCCATGAACCCCGTGGGCAGGGCGCCAGCTGCTGGGCAGGGCAGGGGGAACAGGGTAAACACCACCCACAGGACGGCCGTCCAGGCTTCAGGGAGAACACTTCCCGGAAAGCCGCCTCACGTTAGCCGCACCTAAAGCCGGTCCTGGATGTGGGCCTGGCGAGGGGAGCACCTGGGACCGGGGTGCGTGGGAAAGGCCCCAGCAGCCACTGTGAGGAGGAGGAGGGAGGACTGGGCTGACCCTGGGATGCATCAGTGTGGCTCACATGGGCTGCCCAGGGCAGGACCGTGTGGATGAATCGGAGCGAGGGCAGGTGTCTGGGAGCAGGCTGCCCAGGAGCAGGCTGACACAGGGCCCCGGGGGAGGGGGGGGGGGAGGAGGTGGAGCAGAGAATGTTCACAGCAGGAATAGTCAGGAGAGTGTCTGGTGGGTGCGGAGGGGTGTAGGTGAGCTTGTGTGACTGTGATTATGTGTCCATGAGTGGGGAGTGAGTGAGCGGGGCTGAGGGTGTGAGTGTCCGGTGTGGAGGGGGGGCTGTGCTGCTGAAGGCTGGGGAGGGGTACCAGGCCTGGATGCGTGTGGCCATGTGGTCAGGGGTGTGGACTTCCTTCTCTGGATGCAGGGAAGCCCTGCAAAGTCCTGGGGTGAGAACCTCAGGAGCCCTAGTGCTACAGCTTTTGGGCAGAAGGTCCACAAAGTGGAAGGGGTGTCCCCGACCTTGAGCATGCCCAGAGTTTTTGGGGTTGCCTCAGAGACCCATCCCCCCTGGGCAGAGAGGGTGCTGGGCATGGCTGGCTCCCTGTGCCCTCAGACTCCCGTCTCCTAGATGGCCAGCATCCCTCCTCCCGCCCAGAGGGCTCCAGTGCACAGGACATACCTCCTCACGCCCGGGATGTTGCTCCACACGTGCACGGCGTTCCGGATGGCCCTGCCGCAGGAGTCCAGGATGGTCACAGCGTCCATCTGGGGTGGAAACTTCGGCTGTGGATCAGGGTGACCTGGGCAACAGCCTGTCCCCTGGGGTGCCCGCAGGCCTCAGCCGCCATGGGTACCACGTGTGGCCCTCGGAATTGTGTCAACAGTCTTCCAGACTGTCTTACTTTACACAGCCCACACTGCTGCACATCACACACACACACACACACACACACACACACACACACACACACACACACAGTCCACACGAGAGCTCGACCGGGGGCTTTATTGCTCGCTATGATGTGCGCTGACCACCAGGGGGCAGCTCCTGCATTGAGCATCTGTCCTCGGATGGTGAGTGCGTGCCATGGGGAATGGTCCTTCCGCTACTCAGTAGATTTGCATGTTACCCTTTTGTTATAGAAGACCTTACTAGCAACTTTCTTGGAAGAGGAAAATTATCTAATTATCTCCATTGACATTAAAAAAGAACATCCGACAATATCTAACAGCTACTCCTGATAAAATTAAAATTACTCCGGCCTCGCAGTCGGACCCTAAACTGACACCCCTAGACCAAGGCCGAGTGTTCCGGGGGAGGCCTGGCCTGGCTGGCACCCCGAGGCCACCCGCCCCTGCACGCACCTCCAGGAAGCGTCTGGCATCGGGGTGGTCGGCCTCGGTCAGCATCAGGTTGTCCACGAACATCCAGAAGAAGGGCTGTGAGCTGCTGGGCGGGGGCCGCGCGTACTCCAGGATGCGGTGGTACTGGTAGATGTACCAACCTGGGGGACATCCCGGCGCATCTGGCTCTGCCCAGCGCAGGGGCACGGGCGAGGAGGTGGGGGGAGGGATGTGGGGGGAGGAAGGGGGGGTGGAGACTGCAGAGGGACCCGTTCCTCGGGGCCAGTGTGGGTCTGGGGCCCCGGTACCACACCTGCCCAGGGTAGTTCTGTCCCCCTAGGACTCGGTGTCGCCCGGTGTGGCCCAGTGTTAGTGTGCAGAGGCGGATAAAACGAGGCAGGGCTTGCAGGTGGAAGGGGCAGGACAGGGTTAGAGGGCCCAGGGGTCTGGGCTGTAGCGATGGCCTCCCAGGGGACAGCTGTCAGAACACATCACATCGTACTTGCCGAAGGGGGCACGTCACGGATGTCGGTGATGCCTCAGTGAGGCTGTTTTTATAAGATGCAGTCAGGGTGTGATTCCCGCCCTCTGGGAGAGGTGGTGGGCCATGGCTGGGGGGGGCGGGCGCCCAGGTATTGCGGCAGAGGGTGCTCTTACCCGGAGTGCGGCCGGAGGCCTGGCGGAGGGGAGGTGTGCAGCCGAACACGAGGTCGAACGGGCCCCACTCTTGCACCTGCAGGACACGGGACACGGGACAGGCATGCAGTGGGCGGGCCTGTCCTGCAGCAGGCTCCGTGTGCCCAGTGGTGGCACCACTCGGGTGGGCAGTGAAGCCGCCGGGTCAGACCCACCGGTGACCTTCTCAGTCACCCCTGGCCTCGGGACACTCGGGGCTGCCTGTCTGAAGAGGGGTGGGGTGGGCCCTCCCCATGTCACAGGGAGCCCGAGTGATGGCCCGTGGCAGGCGCCACCCTGCAGATCGCTCTGAGAACCAGTGCCCTGACCTCGGGCTCAGGGCCTTGCTGGAAGCTTCTAGGCACCTTGCCCAGGGCCACAGGCCAGGACGTCGGCGACAGCCCTCAAGGAGCCAGGACATTTCACGGTGGGGATGTTCGGGGATGCTTCCCATCGGCCGTGTTCGTTTTAGAGGGAGGGGTGGGGATTCGCCCTGTCTGGGCGGGACCAGCCCCTGGTGCTTCAGCAAGGTGGACAGAAGGCTTGGCCAATTGATTGCTCTGGGCTTGGCCAGTGTGGGGGCCACAGAAATGCCCCTCTCCTCTCCCACCGCAGGGCGAGCCAGTGCCAATTCCTGGAAGACCTCACGTCGGCCCAGCTGGGGGGCCAGAGGCAGCCGGCATGGGGCCGTCCGCATCCCCACTGTCCGCGTCCCCACCTGGGCCCGCGTGCACACCCGCTCCTGTCGAGGCCTGGACGGACACGGGTACTCACGCTCCTCCTCACAACGTCGGTGACATCGTCCAGGTACTTCAGTTTTGCCCAGCCGGCTCCGTTCTCCAAAAAGCCCAGGCTCGTCAGCTCTGGGTGGGGAACAAAGATGCAGAACATGTCGACTCTGAGCCCAACCGGGACCAAAAGGCCACGAGTGACCAGGGAGGCCACATGGGGACGAGGGGAGGAGTAAGCCGATTTGAGGAAGCCAAGCGGCTTGTGGAGGAGCCGCCTTCCTGGGCTGCGAAGTACAAATGGGCTCTGGGATGTGTCCTTGGCGGGAGAAGGCAGAGCAGCCATGGCCTGCCTCCCGGGTGCCTTCAGCGGTAAGCTGTGCCCACTGTGGGTCTCGGAGGCTGCAGTGACCACTGCTCGGGGGGTGGGGGAGGCAGTGCCAGAAGTGGGGCGGGATCCCCATGCCATTTGGTCTGGGACTAGGATGTATTTTCAGGCCTCTCCTCATGCCCGCAGACCCAGAAGGATCCGTTCTATGCAAAGGCACCAGCAGGGGGCGGATCCGTTCTATGCAAAGACACCAGCAGGGGGCGGATCCGTTCTATGCAAGGACACCAGCAGGGGGCGGTCAGCTCGAGAGGAGGCCCCCGGGGCGAGGCCGGAGCACAGCAGTGGAGCCCCAGGAGGGGCGGGCGGCCCTGCGAGGTGGCCAGGGGTGAGGCGGTATCTGAAGTGGACTTTGTGAGGTGGCCGTGGGCAGCGAGCCTGGCCGCACGGCCCTCATGGGCACCTTATACCCACCGTCTGCATTTTCTTTCCAAGGCTCGGCTTCTGAGAGAGCACCAGGGCTCCCACACCCTCTCCCAGCCCCCAAAGTGAGCCGCAGGCCCTGGAGTTGCCCCAGGTGCTCAGCAAGTGTGACACTGGGAACATTCTAACCCCCCTCCCCACACACACACACACACACACACACACACGCGCGCGCGCGCGCGCGCACGCACGCACACACACACACATATGCGCACACACATGCACATGCGCACACACACACATACGTGCACACACATGTACACACACCCCAGGACAGGCAGGCGCATCTTCCGGTGCGAGTCCTCCGGGCACCACCACTCACCTTTCCTGATGTCCCCAAAAAGGGACAGCACGCGGACTGGCTGTCTCTCCGCCACAGGTACTATTTTGTACATCTCCATGGGACTCTCCTGTTTATTAAAAAGAAATCAATGCTCTGGGCCAACGTGGCTAGAGCCGGTGAGTCACAGGGAGGCTCCTTCCTGGCCAGCAGGGGGTGCCCCTGAGCAGAGGCTCACCTGGGGCTCCCTGCAGACGCGGACCTGCCCGACCTCCCTTCGCACCCCCAGGCGCCCCCCTCCCCTCCCCAGGCCATCGCTAGCAAAGGCCTCCCGAGTGAGGAAGGCAGTCCGGTGGGGGTGGGGGGCACTCGCTGTGCATTTCTTGGGGAGAGCCCAGCATCAGGGGCTCCTGAATACACACAGCGGTGGGATCCACCCCATTCCTCTCTTCCCTGTGTGGGTGCGAGTGCAGCCCCAAGCCCCCCAGCACCCCTGATTGTCACTAGCAGGAGGTCCTCCCAGGCTGAGGAGGAGACCTGTGCCCTGGGCTCAGCCACAAAGAAGCCACACCGGAGACAAAGGATGATGCCTGCCCTGTCCAACCCTTCCCTTCCCTTCCCTTCCCTTCCCTTCCTCTTCCAGGACGTCCATTTGGAGAATTCCCCCCCCCTCCAGACCCCTGCCCCCAGGAAGCGCATGTGTGTGTGTGGGGGGGGGGGCGTGGGGGGGATTGGCCTCCTGCAAACAAGAAATCAAGCTGCCCACTGTCCAGACCAGGCCTGGGGGGGGGGGGGGGGGGTGTCTGCCTGTGTGGGAGGCTTGCAGGGGACCCCGAGCCACAGGAGGAAGGGCCTGCCTGGGCACAAACAGACAGCACAGCACCCGCACAGGCAGCGAGTGAATGAGCAGGGGAGTCTGGGCAGGGAGGTGTGCCCACGCCGATGAGTGTGGGCATTTTCGTGCAAAGTGCAAGTCCTCTGCAGCTGGCCGGCCTGGTCGTCCCACACTGAGATGGCCGGTTTCTGCCACCAGGTGAGCCATTGGGCACAGGGGCAGCTGTGACTGACGGACACTGTGGGGCACCTTGTGGGGTGCAGAGCGGCTGCCCCCTGCGACTGGCACCGGGCTGGCGTAGGCACATTTTCAAACGTGAACTTCATGTTCTTGCAAAGTCGTCCTGCAACTTGCAAGCCTGGGTTGTGGGACACCAAGATGGACAGTTCCTGCCACTAGGTGGCCCCGGAAGGAGGTTCTATGAGGAGGACAGGTGCCTGGTCTCCAAAAAGCGCCGTAGAGACCCCAGTCAAGGTGGTTGTAAATGCGCGCACGCCCCCAGCCGTGTCAGGGAGAGGCGGGACGGCATGCCTGCCTGTGCACCCTATGGGTAGGCCCAGCAATGCTGTGTGCAAGTCCTCAGAACCGGCTCTGGCTGTGGGCCCCTCCCGTCCACTGCTGCATGGCCAAGCGCCCCCCCCCCCCCCACCTTCGCTTCCCAGGACAACCACAACAAATGGGAATAAACTGGGTGGCCACCAATTACTCAGGAGGCCAAAGTCTTTAATCACCGTGTCAGCAGCCCTGGTCCCCGATGGGAGTCTGAGGGGGGCCCTGACCCAGGCCTCTCCCCAGCGTCTTGAGGGGCTGGCAGTCCTTGGAGTCTGGGCGTGTAGACCACACTCCAATCTCTACCCCCTCCCCCTAAGTCACATGGCTGTCCTCCCTCTGTGAGATCTATCTCCCTGTCTCCTCTCCTTCCTCTATCTGACACCAGTCACTGCATTCCAGACCCACCCTAATTCATCCCACTGTGATGAGTTCACTGCTCCTGCCTAGATCCTGGCCCCTGACCGTGACCTTCAGCCCTCAAGAGGCCCCGGTGGGGCTAGCCGGCTGCCCAGGCGTTTGTGCTCCTCTCCTACCTGCTACCAACACCTCATTCCCAGGCTCAGCACAAGCCCAGCCACCTGCTAACGTCATTGGAAAGCAGACCAGCTCGGGGAAGCTGCTGTCAAAGAGAAAGCACGTTTGCTCCTATGCCTTTCGCTTCACCTTGTACCAGAGCAGGCGGGCATTCTGCAACTGGTGGCCAGAGGAGGCCAGCAAAGCTGGGGCCCCCGGCAGCAGTCCGTCCCATCCGGTGAGCGGCTCCTTACCAAATCCTGGTCGTAGAAGGCCTTCAGCTGCTCCGGCCACTTCTTCCTGCTCTGCAGCAGCCCCTTGCAGGAGCAGGGCAGGCACAGGAAGCACACCCATTTACTCCTGGCCTGAACTTTCTCCGAGGCCCCGGGCCCCACCAGGGAGTCCACACACTCGAAGCAGTAGCACCTAGAGTCAAACAGAAAGCCGCAGCGACTGAGATGACAGCGCGTAAACCACGAACCGTCTGCAGGCCTAGGAGAGCCTGCCCCTCGCTGTGGAGCGAGCTCTCGGAGCCGAGTAACCCAGGCTCCTGTGAAAAGACGAAGTTGGCTGTTCATCTGCACCCCACTGTGTGCGAGACTGTGGACCAGAGTGTGTGTGTGTGTGTGTGTGTGTGTGTCAGGGATGGTCCCTCTTACAGGAACCAAGCCACCTGCAGAAGACAGTGGACAGATTTCAGAGAACCCCCTAAGCCACCTGCTTCCCCGACCCTGGAGCCTGGGACACAGTTAAGGTTTTCCAACACCAGTTTTGTGTTTTTTTGGGGGGATGGGGGTGGGGGGAAGAGGATGGCAAATGCAAGGATAGCCCTGGGGACTGAAAGGGGGGGGACTATGAATGGAGCTCATGTTGGCATGTAACTGGCATGTAACGAGGAATGAACATGTCCCTGCCTGTCTCCCCTCTTCCTCCCACCATGACCAAGAGTGCAGGGTGTCCACGCTCCGTAATGACTAGGGGAGCAGCTGCGATAACAATGTCTTGGTGATAACAAAAATAAAAAAAATAATTGAAAACACAAATCTTTTTTGACACCCAACCTCCTATATGTCAAGGCTTGACATCAAATGAAATATGTGAGATGGAGCCCTGACTGGTTTGGCTCAGTGGATAGTGTCAGCCTGTGGACTCAAGGGTCCCAGGCTCAATTCTGGTCCAGTCTAGGGCATGTACCTGGGTTGTGGGCACATCCCCAGTAGGAGGTGTGCAGGAGGCAGCTGATCGATGTTTCTCGCTCATCGATATTTCTAACTTTCTATCCCTCTCCCTTCCTCTCTGTAAAAAAATCAATAAAAATAGGTTTTTTTAAAAAAAAGAAAAAAAAAGAAAAAGAAAAATATGTGAGCTGGGAATTAAGAGCTTTGGAGAAAGTCATCCTTTGTGGGGGCACCCCCCCCCCCATTCTCAGGTGGGTGGCGGAGGAGAAGGGACACTTCCTGGGGCCTGGCCTTCACCGGCCCCGGGCGCCCCTGGCCTCACCGGGTGCAGTCGGGATTCTCGCAGATGAGCAGCGTCTGTCCAGCGCAGCAGATGGAGCAGTAGGACTGGCACCCGTCGTCGTCATACATGAAGAAGTAGTCCCGGAACTTGTCCTTGGAGAGGGCAAAGCAGCCAGTGCCCCCGCTGCTCCCCTCCCGATACCTCCCGGCCGCCCCTCGGCTCCCGGCTTACCTTGCAGGGGAAGCACATCCCGCCCTTGAACAGGGGGTGCTGCGTGTGCACCTCGAAGCTCCCGCAGCAGATGCACAGCTCTGAGGGGACAGCCAAGGCCCAACGACACCGTCAGACAGAGCCACAGGCTCGGGAACACATTTAACAAAAAAGGTACAAGACCCCTGCACTGCGGACCACAAAGCCCGGCTGAAGGAAAACTCTAGATAACCGGGAAACTGCGCCCCAGGCCCATGGTGTGAAGTCTGATCAAATGATTGATCTGGCCTTCGGGCCACCGCACGAGGACATTCCCTCTTTGCTCAGACCACATTCCACTGGTGAAGAGACCATTATCTCTCCCCTGGAGGACCTTCCTGGGACCTGGCCCCGCCCAGAGAATTCCTTGCCCAGGAAAGGCCTGCCTACAGCCCTTAACAATCTGACTCCCCGTCCCATCCCGTCCCGTCCAGCCCTGGGTGCTGGCGCCATTTTGGGGCTCTGCCTATCTGATATCCCAAGGACCTAATACATTCATAATCCCTCACCACTTAGGCCTCATGTGTTCCTTCAGTTTCCCTAACACCATGGTCGGCAAACTCATTAGTCAACAGAGCCAAATATCAACAACACAAACAATTGAAATTTCTCTGGAGAGTCACATTTTTTAAACTTAAACTTCTTCTAACGCCACTTCTTCAAAATAGACTCGCCCAGGCCGTGGTATTTTGTGGAAGGGCCGCATGTGGCTGAGAGCCGCAGTTTGCTGACCACTGCCCTAACACATGGGTCAGACGGGGAACACTGTTAAAATGACGTGCCTGCCCAAACTCATCTACACATCCCACTCGAAATCCCGGCCGGCTTTTGTGTGCGCGTACGCAAGTTGACAAGCTGATCCTGAACTGCGTATGGAAATGCAGGCTCCAGAATAGGCAAAGCCGAAGAGAAAATGAGATTTGTGATTGCCTAATGTGGAAGGGGGAAGTGAGAAGGAATGGGAAATGGCTTGGGACTGGGTTTTCTTTTCTTTTTTTTTTGGGGGGGGGGGGTTGGGAGTGATAAAATGTTGTAAATTAGGTGATAGTTGCACAATTCTGGGAATGTAAGATACTGAACTGTGTGCCTTCGATGGAGCCATGGGGGCTGGGCCTGTGGAGGGAGAGGACTAGCGAGGCCCGCGGCCTGCCCTGGATGGGGCCCGTGGGTGGCTGCAGCTGGCGGGTCCCTTTACCTGGGGGGTGGGCACGCGTGCGACCACTCACCTTCTATGTCTCGCCCGTTGACCCTGACTTCATAGATAATCAGATCTGGAAAAGAAAGCTAAGTGGGGCCTTCCTTCTGCTACCCGCCTGCAGTCTGAACACAGCCTGAGTGCGTGCGTCACAGTTGATTGTCTGAAGCCACAGGGGCCAGCGGACCCCACCCCCACCCTCATCCCCACCCCACCCCAGCCCTCAACCTATCTTTCCTGGAATGTTACCCACCCAAGCTGGAGGGTGCGGCCCTCCAGGCCCTGCCTTAGGATCTGATTTAGGCGTGAATATCCGAGAAGCCTGGAGCCCAGGCCTGGGGCTGGCATCCCGAGTGGTGGGTCCAGCACCCAAAGGAGCCCTCACCTTTGCAGGGCTCAGGCGAGGGGGTGGACGACTTCTCGCTGGAGCCCACCACGATGATGTCCACGCTACACTCTGCCTCCGGGTCCATGGCGGGGGCAGCTGCCGGGGGACACGGCCCAGGGGGCAGGACAGGCACAAACGGGGGGAGAAAATGGCCCCTCGGTCACTGCCTTGGAGCCCCTGGCCCCCAGCAAGGGGGACGGGGTCCAGCACCCAGCTCAGCCCCCACCCACCTTCCACAGTGACACCCACCCCTCCCAGCCCTGGGAAAGGCCTTCCTGGCAGGGAGGCGGTGGTGAGTGCCCACCTCGAGAGGGAGCTTGGTGTGGCCCCTGTGCCCGGTCCCTCCCCACCTCTTCTCCCCACAAAGGGAGGACGTTGGAGGGGTCCAGAGCTAAGTCCCACGCAGCCTCCCCCTCCCTCTGCACCCACCAGCAGCTGTGGGCCCCACGGCCACTCCCGTGCTCCCGCCCGCGTGTCCCCAGATCTGCTGGACGCTCAAGGCAGGAGGTGAGGGAGGAGGAGGAAGGGACTCACGGATTTCGCAGGGCGGCTGCCCCGGCTCCTCTTCCAGCTGCCCGGCGGGCTCCAGGCGCAGGGTCCCAGGGGAGGAGAGGGCCATGGGGCCAGGGGAGGGGGCCTCCCAGGAACCCGCAGGAAGCAGGTCAGGTGGGAGGCCTGGGGGTCATTGGGTGTGGGGGCGCAGGGTCCCCCAGACGTGCGGGGGAGGGGTGAGCAGCCTCCTGTGGGAAGGGGTGTTGGGTGAAAGGGAGAGTGGCTCCCGCAGGCAGCTTATATGGGTGGGTGGGATAGAAGGTTCCGGAAGGGAGGAGGGGAGAGGAGGTGGGGTGGGGTTAAGTGCCCAGTGGGAGGGAAGGGGCTTGGGGGCAGGGGGAGGGGTTCTGTAAAGGGATGCTGAGCGAAGTCTGGAGTTGGGTGGTGGGTTCAGGCCTGGAGCCCAGTGGGGGAGGGGCGTGGCACTCCGGGGCGGGGCTTGGGGGGGGCTCATGCTCCGGGCGTGGGTGGGGGCAGGGCTGGAGGAGGAGGGGAAGGGAGAGAGGAAGGAGGAGGAGGAAGGAGGAGGAAAAAGGGCAGGAAGAGGGGTTCCTTGTAGGACCGAGGTGAGGAAGAAGGATCGAGGAGGCTTTTACCTGGATGGGATGGGCCTAATGGCAGGCAGTGGGGGGTGGAGGGAGGGATTGGGGGGGTCTCAGGTCCCCTTTGGGTGCCGGCTGGCCCGGCCTCGTGACTTCCCCTGACTAACACCTCTGCCAGGTGACCAAGGACAACATCAACAGTGACAAGTTGGGCCGAAACCGGTTTGGCTCAGTGGTAGAGCGGACTGAAAGGTTCCGGGTTCGATTCCGGTCTGGGGCTTGTACGTTGGTTGCGGGCACATCCCCAGTAGGGGGTGTGCAAGAGGCTGCTGATCGATGTTTCTCTCTCGTCGATGTTTCTAGCTCTCTATCCCTCTCCCTTTGTCTCTGTAAAAAAATCAATAAAATATATATTTTAAAAAATAATGCTGCAATGAGTATGGGGGTGCAGATATCTTTTCCTGTTAGTGTTTTTGTTTTTTGTTTGTTTTTTGGATAATTATCCAGAAGTGGCATGCTGGGTCTTATGGTAATTCTATTTTTAGTGTTTGAGGAATCTCCATACCTTTACTCACAGTGACTGCACCAATTTATATTCTCAGCAGCAGTGCATGAGGGTTCCTTTTCTCCACATCCTTGCCAATACTTACTTTTTGACTCTTTTGGGTAGTAGCCATTCTGATAGGTGTGAGATGATAGCTCCTTGTGGTTTTGATTTACATTTCCCTGATGATGAGTGATGTCGAGCATGTTTTCATGTGCCTGTTGGCCATCTGTATGTCTTCTTTGGGAAAAATGTCTACTTACATTCTCTGCTTATTTTTTATTGGATTTTCCCCATGAGTCCTTTATATATTTTGGATATTAGCTTCTTATCACCTATATTATTTGTAAATATCTTCTCTCACTCATTTTGTTTTATGTATGTGTTTTTCATTTCTGGGTTCTCTGTTCTGTCCCACTAATCTGTGTCTGTTTTTATGCCAATGCCACGCTGTTGTAACTACCAAAGCTTTGTAATGTAGTTTGAAATGAGGGAGTATGATGCCTCCAGCTTTGTTCTTTCTTAAGATTGCTGTGGCTATTTGGGGGTTTTTGTGGTTCCATACAAATTCTAGGATGGTTTTTCCTATTTCTGTAAAAAATGTCATTTGAATTTTGATAGAGGTTGCACTGAACCTGCAGATTGTTTTGGATAGTATGGATGCTTATAACAATATTACCTCTTTCAACCCATAAATATATTTAATATATACTGTATATAATACATATTAAATACATACTATACTTAATGTATGATGTAATATATATAAATTATTTAGAATATAGAGTCAAGTTAATTCACTATTTTTTAAAAGTGGAGAGAAGAGAATTTTTTTTTTTTTTTGTAAGAGTATATTTGAGCCAAACTGAGGACATATGCCAGAGCAATATCCCAGATATTGAAAACACTTTGCAGGTTTCTTTTTTCTTGATCAACTTTTTTATTCATTATTTTTTAATTGTTTTTAATTTTTCAATTACGGTTGACATACATTATTAGTTTCAGGTGTACACCCAGTGATTAGACACAACGTTCATAATTAAGTGGTCATTCTGATAAATCTCACATCCACCTGGCACCATGCATAGTTATCGATACAATATTATTGACTATATTCCCTGTGCTGTACTTTAACATCCCATGACCATTCTGTAACCATTAATTTGTATTTCTTAATCCCTTCAGCTTTTACACTTACCCCCTCCCCCAACCCTCCTGCTATCTGGCAACATGCTCTCAATGAGTCTGTTTCTGCTCTGCTTGTTTATGTGTTTTGCTTTTTAGATTAAATTGTTGATAGATGTGCTCGTATTGCCATTTTAATGCTCATATTCATTGTCTTCTCCCCTTTTTCTTTTTTCTTCTAGACCCGCTAACATTTCATATGATATTGGTTTGGTGGTAATGATCTCCTTTAGGTTTTCCTTGTCTGGGAAGGTCTTTGTCCTTTGATTCTAAATGATAGCTTTGCTGGGTAGAGTAATTTAGTTTGTAGCTCCTTGCTTTTCATCACTTTGAATATTTTGTGTCACTCCCTTCTGCCCAGCTGGTTTCTGTTGAGAAATCAGCTGACAGTCTGATGGGAGCTCCCTTGTAGGTAACTAACTGCTTTTCTGTTGCTGCTTTTAAGATGTTCTCTTTGTATTTAACTTTTTGCATTTTAATTAGGAAGTGTCTTGGTGTGGGCCTCTTTGAGTTCATCTTTTTTGGGGCTCTGTGCTTGCTAGACTTGTGTATCTATTTCTTTCACCAGGTTAGGGAATTTTTTTGTCATTTTTTTCAAACAGGTTTTCAATTTCATGCTCTCTCTCTCTTCTTCCAGCACCCCCATGATGCAAATATTGATACACTTGAGGTTGTCCCAGAGGCTCTTTACACTATTCTTGTTTTCTTTTCTTTTTATATTTTTTATTCTTTTTGCTGTTCTGATTGAGTGTTGTTGTTGTTTTTTTCCTTCACTTCCTTATATTCCAAATTGCTGGTTTGGATCTCAACTTCATCTACTCGACTGTTGATTCCCTGTAGATTATGCTTCATTACAGTTAGTGTATCCTTTATTTCTTACTGATCCTTTTTATGCTATTAAGGTTCTCACTAAGTTCAGCAAGCATCCTTATAACCAGTGTTTGAACTCTGCATCTCGTAGATTGCTTGCTCCATTTTGTTTAGTTCTTTTTCTAGAGTTTTATTCTCTTCTTTCATTTGGGACATATTTCTTTATTTCCTCCTTTGGCAGCCTTCTGTGTTTGTTTCTGGGCACTAGGTAGAGCTGCTAGGTCTCCCAGGCTTGGTAGAGTGGCCTAAGGTCATAGGTGCTCTGTAGGATCCAGTGGCACAGCCTTTCTAATCACCCAAGCTGGGCCCCCCGATGTGCACACACACCCCACCCCACCCCCACGCCCGTGTGGACTGTGTACACCCTCCTCTTGTAGTTGAAACTTGATTGCTGTTGGCATATCAATGGGAGGGACTTACCCGTAGGCTAATGAGCTGCAAGGACTGGCTGTGCCCATCGACCAGTGTGGAGGATCAGCTGTGTAGGGCCCACCCCACAGAGCAGGACTAGCTTCAATGGGGCTCCGGTGCCCTCTGAGGCCACCCCGTGAGTGTGTCATTTGTAGAGAAGGTTGGGTGCTGACGCTTGGACATGGTCTGAAGCTGCCCACTGGGTGCACTGGCTCTGGGAAGCCCCAGCCAGACCCCAGCTGCTCTGTGATTCTGCTCTTTGTTCCGTGTCCTGTGTTTCTGCACCAGGCTTTTCTGGATGCCAACTATTTGTGGCTTGTTTTGTTTTTAACCCCCTTGGCAGAGGGAGCTCCTGCTGCAGTCCTGGTGCTGACTGAACCACATGATGATGGAGAGATGAGTGTCTTCCCAGCACCCTATTGTCTGGGCTCTGGATGAAGGGGCTGGTAGCGGAGAGGCCACTGAGGGCCAAGGCTGGATGGGGAAGCTCCATGCTGGATGCTGACCTGGTAGAAGGAAGAGGTGGACTGATGGGTTGCTGGTTCAATTCTTGATCAAGGAACATGCCTGGGTTTTGGGCTCATCCCCAGTGGGGCGTGTGCAGGAGGCAGCTGATCGATGTATAGCTCTCATATCGATGTTTCTCTCTTCTCCCTTCCTCTCTCTCTAAAAATCAATAAACTTAAAAAAATAGAATTTAAGAACTAATTAATTTTAAGAGCTGATTTATTAAATTAATTTTATTGTGGGAATACGCACATAACATAAAATTTGCCATTTTGATCATTAGAAAGTTTAAAATTCAGTAACAATTGGTACACCACAATGTTGTGTAACCATCACTACTATTTCCAAAATGTTTTCATCACCCCAATGGAAACCCCATAGTTATTAAGCAGCCCCCCTTTTTCCCTACCCCCCAGCTCTTGGAAACCAATAATCTGCTTTCTCTCTCTATGGATTTGCCTCTTCTGGGCATTTCATATGCATGGAATCATATAATAGGTTACCTTTATGTCCGACTTATTTCATTTAGCATAATATTTCAGGGTTCACCACGTTGTAGCATGTATTAGAATTTTGTCTCTTTTTTGGCTGAATATATTCTATTGCAGGGCTGGACCATATTCTACTTAACCATCCTCCTGTAGATGGACATTGGGTTGTTTTCCTCCCTACACACACACACACACACACACACACATACACACACACCCCCTTTTGGCTGCTGTGATAGTGCTGCTGTGAACATGCATATACATGTGTTTGCATGCTTTCAGTTCTGTGGGGTGTACACTCGGGAGTGGAATTGCTGGGTCCTAGGGTAGCTCTATGCTAACTTCCTGCGGAACTTGCAGGGGAGGACAGAGGCCTAGAAGTGGCCTGCCAAGCAGCAGGCATGTCGCTGCACCCAGTGCCTCGTGGAGAAACTGAGGCTCAGCCCCACGAAGGCAGTGACCCAGGCCCTGGCTCCAGGCTCCTCTCCCCTCTGTGGGTCACGCAGGCCACCGTCACTCTTGCCGGCCGCTCCGGGTCACCTGCAGGAAGGGGCTGTCAGGGAACCCCCCACGTGGTGGAAAGTCCAGAATTTTACAAGAGTTTCTTTGCTAATCTCCAACCAAAGTGGCTGGGGGACGCCCGCATGGGGCCGGCTGGGCTGGAGGGCACAGGTGCACCTGCAAGGGGTTCGTGGCTTCAAAAAAGTGAAGTGAGGGCAGCTTTTAGTTCCCCTGGAGCCATTGTGTTAGGGCTCAGGGTCCCTCAGCCAATTGGGGGGGGGGGGGGTGCAGGGTGACCTTGGAGGAGGAGGAGGATGCTCAAACTCTCTGTGTCTGCTGAGCTACTGCAGGCAATGCTCGAGGGGCACCCCGAAAGCCTCAGTTCCGGAGACCCCTGTGTGCTGGCCGGCAGTGCCAATAGCTGTGACATGAGTGTCTTTGCTTTCCTGAGAACAGGGGCCCACATGAGTGAGGGGCCTGGGGCCTGGGGGTGGTGATCTAGAAGCTTCCTTGGCCCACAGACTGCGGGCAGGTGCAGAGCAGGGCTGGCTGGGGGGGGGGGGGGGGCGCGTCTTACTGGGTTACAGGGAGGTTTCCAGGCCTCCCCCCACCACCCCCCACCCACCCAAGCTCCAGGCCCTGATTGGCTTGGGGCAGCTCGGCCTTTGCTCTTTCCCGGGGCGCCGGGAGGTATAACAGGGGCCCGGCCTCAGCCCGCGGAGGGAGACGCCCGCTCAGGTGCCCAGGTGCCGGGCGAGGCTGGCAGAGCGGGAGGCAGGCGCGGCCCACAGGCCCGGCGGCACCCCGAGGCCGCGGGACCCCCGCCGCGGAGAGGGCCCCCGGTCCGCGCGCCCGGACGGACGGACGGACGGACGGCGGGATGGCGGGCGAGGCCCGCGGCGGCGGGGACGGGGCGCTGCGCCGCCTGCTGAGGCTGCACCGCACGGACATCGCCGTGGCCGTGGACAGCGCCTTCCCGCTGCTGCACGCGCTGGCCGACCACGACGTGGTCCCCGAGGACAAGTTCCAGGTGGGCCCCAGCCCCGTCCCCACACCCGAGACTCCCCGAGCCCCCCCCCCCCGCCCCCAGACTCCGAAGCCCCGCCCAGGAGCCCCCACACCCCCTGGAGACTCCCCACGCCCCGCCCAGGAGTGGGGAGAGAAGTCCCTGATGGATGCGCCCGGCCCCTCCCGCTTCTAAGCACCACTCTCAAGGCCCCCAACCATCCCCCCAAGCCCCGCCCACGAGCCAGATGGACAGCCCGCAGGACCAGTTAGAGGTTGGCCCCTGCCCCCCATGCCCTAGCCCTCTCCTCCAAGCCCAGCCCCCAGCCTGGGGGACGGTCTCCTGGGCAAATTCCAGATGTGCCCCCTACGCAGATTCCTAATCCCCTCCTGGGCAATGGTGAGCAGGCCCAAGGCCCCCCTGCTCCTGGGCCAGGGTGCGAGGGTCCAGCAGGTGGACTGGGGAGGGGGCTGTCCCCTAGGACCCGCCCTGGGACCTAGAACCACGGCATCTCACGCCCAAGCCTACGTCCAAGCCAGTGGCAGGTCCCCTAAGATGACTGCCAAGTAGCCCCCCTCACACCAGCATCCAGTGCCATCCTCGAGCCTGCCCCCAGCCGGGGAATGAGCGGGTGCCAGGTGTCCCGCAGACTCCTCTGGGGTGGCATCCGCCCTCCAGCCCCACAGGAGGCGGGAGGAGGGGGCTGGGGAAGCACAGAAGCCCCCCTCCCCCTCCCCGCTCTCGCTCCAGGAGACCCTGCGGCTGAAGGAGAAGGAGGGCTGCCCGCAGGCCTTCCACGCCCTCCTCTCCTGGCTCCTGACCCAGGACTCCGCCGCCATCCTGGACTTCTGGAGGGTCCTCTTCAAGGACTACAACCTGGAGAGATACGCCCGGCTGCAGCCGGTCCTGGACAGCTTCCCCAGAGGTGGGGCCTGCTGAGGCCGGGGCCTGGGGTCAGCCTCTGGCTGGGGTTGGGCGTCCCTGCAGGCCGGCCTCCCTGGCTGGGGGCTGGGATGCCTGGAGTCATGTCGCTGAGCCCCAGGGAGACTGTAAGTGGGAAGAAGTTGGGGCGGGGGGTGTGTGGGGGGGTGTTAGGGAGACTCTGGCCATCACCCAGGACAGCCCTGAGTTCCAGGAGACGCAGGCCCAGGCCTCGCCCACCGTGCCCAGAGGTCAGTTCTGGGCTTGAGGCCTCTGCCCACGCCCCGCAGACGTGGACCTCAGCCAGCCCCGGAAAGGGAGGAAGCCCCCGGCCGGCCCCAAGGCCCCAGTGCCCCTGCCCAGGCCCCCCACCAAGAGGAAGGCCCTGGAGGAGCCTCGGGCGACCCCGCCCGCAGCCCTGTCCCCCAGGCGCACCTCCAGCCCAGGTACGCAGCCCGCAGTCCCAAGAGCAGTTCTGGCCACAGATCCCCCGAGAGGCCGGCACCCCGGTCCCCCCACACCTTCTCCCAGCTGCTCTGGGAGCCTCTGTCCCACCTGGTCAGCAGAAGCCAGCCCCCCTTGGAGGAGAGGGCTAGGGCATGGGGGGGGGGGGGCGCGGGGTCCCTCCAGGTGCGGGTGGCACACTGCAGGGGGCCCAGTGCCCAGGAAGGAGGCAGGCGGTGGCACGTCTTTCCACTGACGTGAACACCAGAGCCCTGTAAAGCCAGGGGACCCGCGGGAGCTGGAAGACCAGCCCTGCTCACCGGACACCCCCCCCCCCCCCGCCCGCCGGCCGGCCGGCCCCTGAGTGGAGAGCAGGCCCGGCTGCCGCAGCTCCCCCCGCAGGCTCCCAGGGGAAGGCCAAGCACCCGAAGAAGCAGGAGAGCAGCGCTGAGCCGCCGTGCCTCCCACTGGGCAATGGTGAGCAGGAGTGTGGGGGTCCTGGGCCAGGGTGTGGGGGTCCAGCAGGGGGACTGGGGAGGGGGCTGTCCTCTAGGACCTGTCCTGGGACCTGGAGCCATGGCATCTCACCCCTAAGCCACATCCAGAAGAGAGGGCGGGCCTGGGGTTACCCCCCCTGTGCCCATCCTGCAGGGCAGCTCTCCTCTGCTTCCTCCAGAGAAGCCTCCTGGTCCTTGGGCTGGATTCAGCCTGGCCTTTGTCTGTCCCCATCTGCCCCCAGACACAGGGCCCCAGAGGCCCTCTGTGGTCACCTGGTGCCTTCCTCTCAGCACCACCCTGGGCCATGTTCCGGGGAACCTGATCATTTCTGCCTGCCTGCCTGCCATGTCCAGTGGGTACACACACTACACACACACACACACACACACACACACACACACAGAGTCTGTGCTCTGACACATGGGCTGTGTGTGTGTGTATGTGTGGAGGGGCTGGGCCCGCTCCAAGGCCTGCCCTGAGCGGGAGAGAAGGATTCTGCTGCCCAGGTGCCTCTTGCTCCCCACTGCCCGCATGGAGGGGGTGCTCAGGGGCCATCTTCCCAGTGGGTGACCCCCGCCTGGTGCTCCCTTCCCCAGGAATTCAGACGATGTCCGCTTCGGTCCAGAGAGCCGTGGCTGTGTCGTCTGGGGATGTCCCGGGAGCCTGCGGGGCTGTGGAGGGGATCCTCATCCAGCAGGTGTTTGAGTCAGGTAGACGGTGCTGGCCCCTGAGATCCACGTCCCCCCTTCACTCTCCGGTGGCCCCAGAGCAGGCAGGACCGTGGACAAGGCAGCCAGCGTCCCCCCGAGTGGTTCTGGCTTTGGAAGGGTGGGAGGCACAGCTCCCCGAGATGGGGGGGCGGGGCACAGGAGGAACTCCTGACCAAGCAGGCCAGGGAACTTCTGCGAGGCGAGTGGTCCAGGGCCACACCCGGGGTCACCTCCCTCCCTCCCGCCTCTCGGACGGGCCTCTTCAGGATCACCGGCTCCCGTCCTTGAACGTCCTCAGCTTGTAAGTCTGAGGCCTGTGGAAGCCTGCGCTGCTCAGACCTCCGGGGAGGGCTGCTCTCTCGCAGGACAGCCTGCAGCACCCCTTCTCTGCACCTCCTTACTCCACCCGCTGTCCCTGGCACCAGCTGAGGACACGAGGACGGCCGGGCCCAGCTGGCCCCTCGGAGCTGCCGGAGGCCCTGGTCTCTCGCCGGGAGGACACAAGGACCCGGCAGTAGTTTCTCAGGGCCGTTGTGCCGCATTGTCACTAACTGGGTGGCGTCAAGCAACAGAAACTCCAAACTCTCCGTGTTCGCAAAGCCACTTTCGAGGAGGCTCGAGGGCAGAGCCGTCCTGCCTCTCCCAGACCCTCCTTCCCTGGCTCCCTGGCTCCCTGGTTCCCTGGCTTGGCACCTCGTCAGCCGCAGCCTCCACCTCCGTTGTCACGGGGCCTCCTCCCTGTCTCTCTGTGTCCTCTCCTCTTCTCACGAGGACCCCAGTCGCTGGACACAGGGTCCAGGGCAAGTCCATTGTAACTAATCACATCTGCGAAGACCCTACTTTCAAATAAGGTCCCGTACCCGCATTCCAGGCGGACATGGATTTGGGGGACACACAATACAGTTCCCAGCAGAGACCACTCCCAGGGGCGGGTGGGGGAGGAGCATCCAGCTGCAGAGCACGGCCTCCCTGCTGCCCGCTGGCCACCGGCCGGGGCCTGCGTGCAGCGGAGTGGGCACCTGGGCAGGCAGCCGGGCCAGTCAGCTTCTCCTCCCAGGCGGCACCCAGAAGTGCATCCAGGTTGGCGGTGTGTACACTCCCGGCAAGTTTGAGGACCCCGGCGGAGGGAAGAGCAAGGCCCGCAGCGGCGGCCTGAAGACCCTGGTCCGAGCAAAGGGCCCCCAGGTCGCTGCCCCCGTAAGTGCTGCCCGACAGCCACGTGGCTCCCGCCTCCAGTACACACAGTGGCTGCTGGGGCTCCCGCCCTGACTGTCTCCCCTGTCCCTGGCAGGCTGGCGAGGACCCCAGAGCAGGCCAGCAGGACAGGGTCCCGGCCCCCCTCCCCCTCCCCAGTGAGCCCCAGCTCCACCAGGTAATTCCCAGACGTGGGGGGATAGGGGGTGCCCTCGTCCCCATGACCCAGGGCTTCCCACTTGTCGGGGACACCTCCCTCAGTGACGGCGGGACAGGCCTACGCCCCTGTTCGCAGGGGGAGCTCTTGTTTTCAATAGTGCGTTTTCCTGATAACACACAATGGTGAACATTCAAATAAGCCAGACAGTGAGTCCTGCCGGGCTTTTAAAAATGTTTGGTCCAGAGGCCAGCTGCCTCTCGCCTCCAAACTGGCCCATGGATGGTGGTTGCCCCTCCTGGGAGCCAGAACCCGAATGCCAAGCTCACCTTTGGGCTCTGGCGGCGTTTCTTACTGAGGCAGAATGAGTCCCGGGGCCCGGCCCCTCCACACCAGGCCCTGTCCGGGCCCCTGGATCCGGGGGGACCCAGGCCCGCTCTTGGCTGGCAGGTCCGGGAGGATTGTTATAACGAGTGGCTCACTGCTGTGCTGGCTGCCAGCCTGGCAGTTCAGGGGGCTTCTGGAGGAGGTGGCACCCCGCAGGGCATCATGGGTACATGCAGGCAAGGGCACATGCAGACTGGAGGCCTCAGCGGGAGGGGACATCAGGTGCCCAGGGCAAACAGGAACTCCTCTGGGCCTACAGCTCCTTACCCTCTGAGGAAGGGGCAGATGGGGTGGGCGTGCAGCCTGGGGCCACTGGAGCACAGGTGCCCGGGAGAAACCCGCTTCCTAAAGGTTCTTCCCGAGAGAGGTGGATGTGGCGGGTGTGCAGGGACTAGAATCTCAGAGATGGAAGGGGTCGTGGGCAGGCCCGGGGAGCAGGCATTGCCAGCGGCGGAGCAGGCCGGGAACCGGGGTGCCCCTGGGGAGCCTCTGGGGAGCCTGCAGTGCAGCTGTTCTGGGGGAGGCTGGCCCACCCCCTGTCCACCAGAGGAAGGGGTCTCTTTCCGGCCAGAAGAACGAGGACGAGTGTGCCGTGTGCCTGGACGGCGGGGAGCTCATCTGCTGTGACGGCTGCCCCCGCGCCTTCCACCTGGCCTGCCTGTCCCCGCCGCTGCAGGCGATCCCCAGGTGAGCCCGCGTGCTGGTCACCCGCAGCACCCGCCCCCCCACCTGCTTCACAGCCCCCTCCACCCACCGGCCCGAGTGGGAGGCCTCCGGACGTCTCTCGGTTCCACGGATGGGGAGGGAGGCACCTTCAGGGTGGCCTTGGCTCAGGGCACTGGACAGTGGGGACTGGGCTGCTCCCCCTCCACCTCCCTCACGCTGTCCCCAGTCTGGCCAGCTTGGCCCGCAGAGCACTGAGGGTGGTGAAGCAGTATGGATGCCGGAAGCAAAAGAGTGGCCAGTCTGTCCCATCTCACTCCACACTCCCGGGCAAACTTCCCACAAGCAGCTGACCCCTCCACCCCCAGATGAAGTCAGGCCACAAAGCTGCACCCCAAGGGCTGGTCTGCCTCCCGGTGCACCCTGCCCAGCCACCGGGAGAGCCTTGCCCTCTAGCACCCGTGACCATAGGCCATGGTGGTCTGCTCTCTGAGCTTCTAAACAAGGGGGCTCGGCCCAGGTCCTGCTCGCCCACCCCGGACACCGATTGTCCGTCATTCTTCCATCCTCTTCCTTCCTGCCCTTACCCACATGGTGGGTCCAGCGTATAAACACCAGCCCCGGGAGGCCCCAGCTGCAGGCCAAGCCCCTGCCAGCAGGCACAGGCGGCTGCAGGTGTGGGGGCCGGGCATTTTGGGGCTCATCCGAGAAGTACCCCCGGGACACTGATCTTGTGGGTGAGGTCCATCCCACCTGAGGCACATAGTGGGCATCCTTGGCTCTCCTAAGGACTGGTTGGGCGGGCCCTTCCACGGTGGCTCTGCCCACTTCCTGCCTTGGTTCCCCATCGGTAAAAGGGAAGGGTGACTGGGAGGAGCCCTCAGGCCTCCCTGAGCTTTGGGGCTGGGAAGCTACCAAGCCTCAGCCTTGCTCTGCATGCCTCTGGCCGGGACCACGTGAGCAGCGGTACTTGGAGGTGCTCCAGCTGCCTCCAGGGAAGAGCCCAGCCGGACCTGCCTGGGGCCAAGGAGCCACCTGCGGAGATCCCGGTAAGCACAGGCTTGTCGTCCTGCAGGCCCTGCCCGCGGGCCCCTCCCAGCCGTTGAACCACGTGTCCCCACCCTAGCCTGGCCACGTCCATTCAACTTAAAAAACAAAACAAAACACATTTCTTTATTGATTAAGGTATCACATATTTGTCCTCATCCCCCCCCACCCCCCATTCCCATCCCAAACTCCTCCCCACACATGCCTCCACCTCCCTGTTGTCCGTGACCACTGGTTAGGCTTGTATGCATGCATACAAGTCCTTTGGTTGATCTCCTCCCTCTCCCCCCCACCCCCAATTCAACTTTCTATAGCAGGGCCTGAGGGGTGTCAGCAGCTGGGCTGCTGCCCTTACAGTGGCCCCGTTTCTCAATGCTTGAACTGGGGTGCCTCACTCTGTCATCCCAAGGGATGTGCTTTGATAATGTTCACCCTAAAATATTTTCGTGTCTGATGCAGCAAAGACATGAAGGATATAACACAGGCCTGGATGTAGATGGGGTGTTTACCTCGACAGTCCCCGGGGCCTTTGGGCACCCCACCTTCAGATGGGGAAAAGGTGAAGGGTGGAGGGCCTCGGAGCTGGGACGGCAGCCCAGCCTTTCTGACCCACGTGCATGGCTCCCACACCAGCCCTGGTTCCCAGCAGTCACTGACGCCCTGGCCGGTGCTGGGCGGGTCCCTGCAGCCCCTCTGAGCCCGGGGCCCTGGTTCCAGGTCATCCTGGGACCGCGGTCCTCAGGAGAGGAGGTGAAGGGACTGCTCAGGGAGCCCCCCGCTGGTATGGACACTGCCGTCGCCTACAAGCACCTGCTGAACCCACCGTCCGGGCCCCCCCTGCCCATCCTGGACCCCGCCGCCCTCCGCCCCCTACTCAGCGTGGGCCCTGAGGGGCAGCAGGTGAGGGGGCCAGGGCCCTGGGGTCTGGTGTTGCCTGGAGGAAGTGACTCAGGGGAAAGTGGAGGGGAAAGGGGGCGGGAGTCTAAGGAGATTAGGAGTCAGGGCTGGGGGGTGGGGTGGGGGAGGGGCTCTGCCAGGAGCAGTCTGATGTACCATGGGGAGGGCAGGTGGGAAGAAGCTGGAAGGAGGCATGGGGGGTGGGTGCTGTGGGAGAGCACCCAGAACGGGGGAGGAGGAGGGGGAGAGGATTCCAGGAGGGATTCCTCCAGGGGCGAGGCATCCTTATTGCTCCTGAAATTCCCAGCCCTAAAAGAGGCTGGACAGACAGCACAGGGACTGGGGTGACATTGGGGGGAGTCCCCACGAACCGCAGCTCTCCATGCCTCCTCTGGAGAGTGCCATTTCAGAGACCCCTTGACCGGCCCGGAAGGAGCCCAGGCGCACCCAGGAGGAGGGAGGTGGGGGTGCCCGGTTTCTCCGGGCCGGGACCCCAAACCGCCCCTCCCTGCGCGCGCCCACCCCGCGGCCCAGCCCCGGCGGGGTCCCTGGGAGAGGGTGGGGGTGCAGGGTCGGTAGCGGGCCCTTCCCGTGCGCCCCGCAGGGCTCGGCGGCCGGCGCGCGGTGCGGGGTGTGCGGGGACGGCGCGGACGCGCTGCGGTGCGCGCACTGCGCCGCCGCCTTCCACTGGCTCTGCCACTTCCCCGCCGGTGCGCGGCCAGGGTGAGTGCGGGACCGGGGGAGGGGGGGGGCACCCAGCGGTCCTGCGGGGGTCCCTCCTGCCCCCCGCCAGCCCCGGCCGAGCCCCGGCACCCCGCAGCCTGTCCGCCGCTCTGCGCAGGGCCGTCCTGCGCTGCCGATCCTGCTCCGGAGACCCCGGCCCGGCCCCCGGGGAGGGGCCGCCCGGCCCGAGCCCCGCCCGGCCGGCCCCCGGGCCCGCCAAGGTGAGCGCCCCCGGGGGGCAGGGGGCCCGCGGGGTGGAGAGGTGAAGGGAGAGCATCTGGGGAAGGAGCTCTGGCGCCCGTTTCGCGGGTTTTCATGAACACGTGTTCCTTGTGTCTGTGCGATGGCTTTGTTTCAAGGGACTCCCTTTTGGTAACTTGCATCTATCGGGAAAGGAAGCCCGCCTAAGCAGTGGTCCCAGGTTGGATCACGTCTGTGCCCAGAGCTCCCTGGCCCCGTACCCTTCCCCCAGCCGGGAGTGCGGGGGGTGGGGGGGATAGGGTGAGGGGCGAGCGGAAAGGGGACCCCACGGTGGGGTGATCATGCACACGTGATGACGTAGGATGAACCACTCGTGCAACCACCCCCCTCCACAAAGGAAATTCAAACTTGTTGAGCATTTTAAAAAAAAATATTTTTATTGATTGCAGAGAGGAAGGGAGAGGGAGAGAGAAACATCAATGATAAGAAGAGAGAATCACTGATTGGCTGCCTCCTGCACTCCACACTGGGGGTGGAGCCCAAACCTCCCTCCCCCATGTGCCCTAATCAGAGTCGAACCCTGACCTCCAGGTTTACAGGTGGATGCTCAACCACTGAGCCATATGGGCCTGGCTAGAGCATTTTTTAAAAAGCATTTTTAAATATTTTGAAAGCAGGCCCCACACTAGGGATTGAATCCACAACCCAAGCATGTGCCCTTGACCAGATTTGAACCCCGGGACTTTTCAGTCCACAGGCTGACGCTCTAGCCACTGAGCCAAACCTGCTAGCGCTGTAGAGACTTTTTATAAAAATGTATGTGGCTCAAAACAGGATAAGCTTGGAAGCAAGATCTCAACAGACGGAGAACAATGCTCCACAGAATAAAGTTTGCAGTTTCTCCTCTGCACCGAGGCTCAGGAAGGGCCACAGGGAAGCCTGGGTGGAGATGGCAGAAAGCAAGGCTCTGGTGGGATACAGGACGGTTAAGACTGTGTGCTGTCTGGAGGGGGTCCCGCTTTAGAAGGAGGAGTCTGACGGGGGCATTTCAAAGGCTTGTTAACTAGATGCATAGGAACAGTGGATGGGGTTGGTCTAAGACAGTGTTCGGCAAACTTTGGCTCGCGAGCCACAGGCGGCTCTTTGGCCCCTTGAGTGTGGCTCTTCCACAAAATACCACGGCCTGGGCGAGTCTATTTTGAAGTGGCGTTAGAAGAAGTTTAAGTTTAAAAAATGTGGCTCTCCAAAGAAATTTCAATCGTTGCGCTGTTGATATTTGGCTCTGTGGACTAATGAGTTTGCCGGCCACTGGTTTAAGGCAAAGAAAAGCTTTCACTAAAGAAGCTCTGTGCCTCTGACTATCCACCATGACCTGCCGGGTTAGGTAGGAGTGTATGGTCGGATCGCTCAGTGAGGAACGTTCCGTAGAACCCCATTTCCATGCACACCCCACTCCTCCAGCAGCCCTGGGATGGAACCCTTCCCAGCCCCATCCTGCAGCCAAGAGTCCGTGGGGAGAAGTAACTCTCTCCACCCTCATTTGTCCAGGAGGAGAGGCAGCCGAGGCCCCAGCAGCCGAGCAACACTCATCTGGGGCTCCCTCAGAATCTGGGGGGTCCCGTTGCCCCCCAGTTAGGAGCCCCGAGAGGGTGGGGCCTCTTGCCCTAGCTGCCCTATGCAGAGGCCTCCCTGACCACATCCCTGGCCTGGAGGAATCTGGGGGCCCCAGGGGTCCTGCCCGCATCCAGGCCCATCTAGCATGCAGGCCCGCCCAGGAAGGGACTCTGGGGACCACCTGGCGGGGCTCACAGCGGCCAGGTCCCCACCCATCTGCTCAGGGTGTGCCCAGGCCAGCTCACTGCCTCCGGGCAGCCTGGGGGGTGGGTCTCCCAGGAGGGGACACCTCCCTCCAGAATAAGCTTCCTTTATTGAGACCGGGTTTCTTTCCTCTTAACACCAAGGGCTGGCCTCTTCTCATTGTGATGTAAAATGTCCTGCCATTTTGGAGTTGCCCCAGACCGTTTCCTGAAGGCTCCTGCACACCCCGGGGCTGGGGCCTGTGTTTATCAGACCCTCCCCGGCGGAATGCTGGCACTTCCTGTTCTGAGCTACAAGCCGGCCATTTTCACTCAGTTCCACTTCAGTATGGATGTCTCCCCTCCTGGCCGAATCCTCATTCCCTGCTCTGGCACCTTTGCCAGGGGCACGGCTGGCTGGCCTTAGACCAGGCACTTCCCTCTCGGGTCTTCAGTTTTCCATCAGTGATGGGGTTCTCTAAGTCACCTCACATTCCCCAGAGGGCCACACGCAACGTGCGGGGGCAGGCACATCGGCGGGCTTGGGGCAGGCAGCTCCCAGCTCCCTCACATCCACCCTGCCTGTGCCCACTGCCTCCAGAAGGAGCTGGGTGCTAGAATTCAGTTTTCAGCCCCCCTGTGCCCCCTCCCAGCACTTGCCACTACCTCCACCCCCCTCCCCCCGCCAGCCCCTGAAGCCTCTGCAGGGAGTTCTGTTTCCATGAGGATGTCCCTAAGGGGGTGTGGACGTTGGGGTGACCTTCCTTTCCTGGGTTCCAGACAGGGGACAGTTCTACTGGTCACGAGCCCGTTCTGCACAGGGATGACCTGGAGTCCCTCCTGAGTGAGGTAACACATCATGTGGCCTCCACCTTGTCCTTCCTGCTCCCCCCGACCCCCACCAACCACAAGCCAGCCAGCACCCGAGCCACAGGAGGGGCAAGGAGTCCCGGCTCTGGGCTCCAGCATGGCCCTGACCCCTCTGTCACATGAGCACACAGCTCAACAAGGGGACCCTGGGCTGCTCCCCCTTCTAGCCGGCTTGCAGGCCCTGGTGCCCAGGGGGGGGGGGGTGTTGCAGAACCCCAGCAAGAGGGCCACCAGAGTCTGACTTGGAGGCCATGCCTTTGGGGGGAGGGGGGGGGGAGACGCGGACAGGAGCTCTGCTGTTTGTGGCTCTCTCCCTCCTCTTCCTGACCCGGCCTCTCTGCTGAAGACGAGCAGCTAGGTTCGCAGGGAAGAAAATGTGGCTTTTAGGGGCCTCATCTTCTTTGGCCCAGAGGTCAACATCCCCGGCTATTCCCCTATCCCGGGGGCCAGATGTGGGTGGGGCAGGCATGCCTTTCCTGGGAGGTTCTGGCGGGTTGGCGGGTCCCAGCACCCTGGTTCTGCTCTGTCCGCAGCACTCCTTCGATGGCATCCTGCAGTGGGCCATCCAGAGCATGTCCCGCCCGCTGGCCGAGGTGCCCACCTTCCCCTCCTGATCCAGGAGGGCCCACGCCTCCAAGCATGGAAGGGGAAGGGGCCGAGTGAGATCGGACCCTCCCAGCCCTGCCTCGGCGGACCTGTGAGTGCCCACGTGCTGTGCCCACGGTGCCTCTGCTCTGCGGGGGACAGAGGGACACGCCCCCTCGCCCTGGACCTGTCCAGGTTACAGCCAAGAGGAGCCGCCAAGTTCCAAGGATTGTCAATGTGGCTTATAAACACAACCCATCTTTGTAAACACAGAGCAGCATGCGCACTACCATTAAAGTCACGTCACGTCTGTGTGGTTTTAACATGTTCTCCAGGGGATGGGGTGTGTTTATTCCGAGGGTCCGAACCCCTGTGTTTCTGGAGCCCGAAGTGTAGGTGGAGCTGGCTGGCTGGAAACTCACGGAAACGGGAAGAGAAATGCCTGGGAGCTGGAATCAAAGGGAGACGCGACAGCTCCACGCTGCCCTCTGCCGGCAGCGCGTGGTGCTGCCTTTGGCCCGGGGAGCAAAGTCCAGGTTCCACATTTGGCCCGGCCCCGCCCACCTCTGTCTCTGCCCGCACCGCGCTCCTGCTTTCCTGTTTCTGAGGGGCCAAGCTCATCCAGCCCAGGGCCTTTGCAGGGCTGCTCCCTCTGCTCATTTTTCCTTCCCTTGATGCTTTGCAGCCTGTTTTCTCAGCATTGAGAGCTCAGCTCCAATGCCACCTCATGCATTCAGTTATTCACTTAGTCATTCATGCATTCATTCAAGAACACTTCCTTGTAGATTTTCTACGCACCAAGCATTTTTCCAGCTGTGGGGTCCCAGAGGGATATTCCAGTGGAGGGATGGACCACATACTAGAGAAAGGTGGCCTCACATGGGGTAACTGTGATACAGAGGTAGGCAGGACTGGGGTCAGAGGGTAGAAGCATGCCAGTGGAGGGGCAGGTGTGTCTGTGCAACAACTCGGAGGTCAAATCGGAGGTTGTGTGATTGGGGCACACTTGACTGAGTCACGCCCAGCTGTAAACAAGTCATGTGAGAGCCCCACCCCAACCCGTAGGCCACACTGTAAGTGAATGACAGGGAAGGTCAGTGGGGCTGGCAGATACCGCAGGCTCCAGGTTTCTGGGAGGAAGCCCTGGGGAGAGTGGGGTCAGGGCTGGAGTGCAGACTGAGCTCCAGGAGCCTCGGAGCAGGGCCTCCAAAGGACCAGGTGTCTTCGGAAGGCTCCCTGATGGAGCTTCCAGCCCCTCTGCTCCATTTTCCTCATAGCCACTGCCACGGTCTGAAGCTGGCTTCTGGATTGGTCGGCTTCTTCCTAGCGGGTCTGTCTCCCAGAACTGCAGCTGGGGTCAGTCCCTGGGGCCCTGCCTGGTTTGGGGCCATGTCCCCAGGGCCTGGCACAGCTGTTGGGTCAGTGTTGGTGGAGAGGATGGCCGGGCTGTCATGGCTTCCTCACCCACAGGAACCCATGATAGAAGGCCCAGATGGGGGTCAGAGGCCTGGGAGGAAGGGAAGCGGCCACAGGCCTCTGAGTGGGCAGCAAAGCTAGGACTTGTGCTCACGTGGGGCATGGCTTTTGCTCCCACACAGGGAGGCCCAGGCAGGGAGTGACAGCAGGAGTAGGGGTCCCAGTCAAGACTCACAGCCCTCGGCCTCTCTGGGTCTGGCTGGCTCACACAGCCCCTCTGGGGACCCTTTTTGCCTGAACATGGGCTCCTTAGGCTGCACCTGCAGGGTGGAGCGAGGGAGGGGCAGGCCCCCCAGAACAGCTCATGTTTAGGGTCTATTTAGCCCTGGAGGGGGCCTGACTCCCACCAGCGTGGGGTGAGTGCCCCATACCTCTTGATTGAGCAGCTGTTCCGGTCTGGGTCAGGCAGGTAGCGATGGGATAGCAATGCCAGGAGCAGATGAAGGAGCCTGGGATGCTCTAGGAGTGTCCCAGCGTGGAGGCTGGGTCCTGGACAAGGAGAGTCACCGGGAAAGAAAGGACTGTAATCGGACAATCCATGGGTCCGCGCTGCCTGTCACTACTTGAGCCAATTAAGCGGAGACAGGGCTGAAGCATACATGAGTGTTTATTCCAGTGCTGCCGGCAGCATGGAGAGCAGCAGGTCACCCACAAAACCTGCTCGGCAGCCCCCATAAGCCAGCTGGGTGCATAGGGTAGGACTAGGATTCCACGGGGAAGTAGGAATTGTAGGAATGGGAAAGTAAGGACTGCAGGCATGGGTGTGTGGGCAACCTGGGACTCCATTGTTTGGACAACAAGATTGTTAATCTTTCCATGATAAAAGGCAGCTCTTGAATGAGAATGGACCACATTCCAAAGTGGACTGGCAGGTGCAAGGTTGACTGGAAGGTCGAAGGTTGTCTCCCACATCAGAGGGTGGGGGTGGGGAGGTGGGGAGTGGCGAACAACTCCCAGCCAGGTCAGAATGTCCTTTCTTCAACCAACACAATGCAGTCTTGGTTAACAGGGTGTGATTGATATTTCCCATAACCATAGCTAGTCCCCGATATCCTATTTTTTTTAATCATTAATATTTATTTATTTATTTTTAAAATATATTTTTTATTGATTTTGTATAGAGAGGAAGGGAGAGATACCGGTTTCGGCATCAGCTGTCACTGTTTTTGAAATGATAGACAGTTTAGGAATTGCACTGTGTGCTGGGCCCCTGCCCCACAGCACCTGGTCCCGTTTGGAGACCCAGAGGGACTGGCTGATGTGGGGTCACTGTTAAGAATCAGGAGAAGGGCCTGACTGGTTTGGTTCAGTGGATAGAGCGTCGGTCTGTGGACTGAGAGGTCCCAGGTTCAATTCCAGTCAAGGGCATGGACCTTGGTTGCGGGCATATCCCCAGTAGGGGGCGTGCAGGAGGCAGCTGGTCGATGTTTCTCTTTCATCAATGTTTCTAACTCTCTATCCCTCTCCCTTCCTCTCTGCGAAAAATCAATAAAATATTAAGAATCAGGTGAAGGACCTGGTCCATGCGGACGTGCCTGTAGGCTCAGGAAAAGACAGTGTTCAGACACAGCTATGCTCCGGCGCCGGCGGGCAGGCCTGGCTCTCGGCTCGTTACCTGATCTGGGCTGAATGCATGCCTCACATGCCGCCCTGTAACTGGAGCTCCCGCACGTGACAGTGGACTGGGCGCTCCGAGGACAGTTTTGAGAGGCTGCGCAGTGTTAATGCCCCCAGAACTCTGAGAGCCCCCTCTGGGCAGTTGGTGGCAGCCCCTGAGGGGGCAGGGGTCCCCCAGGCGCAGGCTACTCAGTGTGGAAAAGGCTGCTCTGCTCCACCCCAGCAGCCCACCTGCACCCTGGCTCCAAGCTGGGGGTAATCACCTGGTCCCACAATGCCCTGTGTGCCCAGCTGCATCCCTCAGCCCCATAGAGCACATGTGTCAAACACAAGGCCCGCGGGCCAAATCCGTCCCGCCAGGCCTTGCAATGTGGCCCGCACTGCGCTGTCATCACTGCACTCCGCTGCGTTTCCATCACAATGACAGTTTATGACTGTTCAGTAAACCATTAGGCCCGCGATTTAGGCTGGATTTTAGATTTTGGCCCCTTCTCTGATTGAGTTCGACACCCCTACCAGAGAGACGCATCCACCCAGGAAGCCCTTCCCTCAGTGACCCGGCAGCTGCTCCCCGGCCCCAGGGAGCCTCCTGCCCCTTCTGGCCTCAGCCTCCTCGCCATCCCTGCAGGGCACGGTCCCATTGTGACCAACTTTCAACTTCTGCGGAGTTTCATTGATTTTTTAATCTTCACCAGAGGATAGTTTTCCATTGATATTTAGAGAGAGTGGAAGAGAGGGAAAGACAGAGAGAAACACTGATGTGAGAGAAACATAAGGAACATATCGATTGGTTGCCTCCTATAGGAGCCTGCTGCACCAGGGCCTGGGCTGGGGAGGAGCCTGCAACGGAGGCATGTGCCCTTGACCAGAATCGAACCCAGGACCCTTCAGTCCACAGGCTGACGCTCTATCCACTGAGCCAAACGGGCTAGGGCTGTGGAGTTACTTGTTCACTTTCTACCTCCAATGCACACCTTGTCCCCGGGGGCAGGAATGTCCAGAGCCGGGCACAGGGCCCACTGGCAGGCACCACCAGGATATTTCATTATTTGAAAATGAAATAAACGTCCAGTATTCAAGGAACATTTTGAGAAATAATGTTATAGCCACAGACTGGGGTATTATCCAGTCAATAAGAATGACAGCACAAGCTTGATGGGTAAACATAGATAAGTATGACATTATATTTACTTAAGTATATATGTATGCACATATAGGCTGTGTGTATATACACATACATATATATAGAGGTGTATGTAGTCTACCTATGTATAAAGAAGAAGTGTGTGTGTGTGTGTGTGTGTGTGTGTGTATATATATATATATATATATATATATTTATATTTACATACATACATACATATAGAAACAGAGGTGTATGTACTTAGTCTATCTACTTAATAGGAAAAAGTATGTGTGTGTATTTATATTTAGAGAATATACACAGTGTTGAGCAAAAATAGGTTTACATTTGTGAGTACTCAAAACAGAGTTTACTCTTTTTAAAATATATATGTATTTTATAGATTTCTTTTACAGAGAGGAAGGGAGAGGGATAGAGAGTTAGAAACATCGATGAGAGAGAAACATCAATCAGCTGCCTCCTGCACACTCCCTGCTGGGGATGTGCCCCCAAACAAGGTACATGCCCTTGTCCGGAATCGAACCTGGGACCTTTCAGTCCGAAGGGCCCGATGCTCTATCCACCGAGGCAAACCGGTTAGGACCAGCGTTTATTCTTGTATTATGTTTCATTAATTATTGTTTTATTTTCCATACGAACAACTGTAAATCTCCTTTTGCCCCACCCTGCATATAGAGAGGAGGGAGAACATATGTAGGAAGAGAACATGTGTGTGTGTGTCTGGCTATGCTAAGGCCACACTTTCTAACACCTTGGAAAGCTCCCGGCTGGGTTTGGGTTTAACGGCACCTGGACGATTATGGAATCCAGTGTTTCCCAAACTTCTCTCATGAGGAGAATCACCTGCTGGAATTGTTAAAATACAGATTCCTGAATTCCAGCTAAGAAGAGCTAAACTAGAATTTTTGGGACTATGTAGGTAAAATTGTATACTTAACTAGTGCCTGAGAGAAGTTTGGGAAACACTGGAATAGACCTTCAATAAACGGGTACCTGGGTGAGGCGGGACCGGCTTAGAAACCTAAAACGGCTGCCCGAGGCTCTCCACCGTTGCAGATCCACACTCGTGGGGTTCTGGCTCGGGCGTGGTTGGGGGATTCAGATCCAGGGGGCAGCGGTGCCCACATGCCGAGCGGGGGCGCTGGACCCCTTCCCCGGCCGCTCGCTCCGCGGGCGTGGGCGGCGGTGACCTCACGCCGGGGCGGGGCCGGGCCAGGCAGAGGAGGGGCCTGGCCGGGCGGAGGCGGGCCGGGCCGGGCGGAGGCGGGGCCGGGGAGAAGCGGCGCGCGGGCGGGCGGAGAGCGGGCCATCCGTCTGGGCGCCGCCATGGCCACCGTGGACCTGGAGAAGCTGCGGATGTGCGGGGCCGGCAAGGCCATCGGGGTGCTGACCAGCGGCGGCGATGCGCAAGGTGGGCGGGGAGCGGGGAGCGGGGAGCGGGACCCGGCGCGGGGCGCGGGCGGCGGGCGGGGGCGTTCCTCTGCTCCGGGTCCCTCCGCGGCACCGCCACCCTCCCCGGGACCCGGAGTCCACGGCTCCCCCGGCCGCGATGGGCCTCTGGTCCCCGATCCTCCCCCCGCGCCCGGGGGCCGCGTACGTGCCGCGCGCCACGGCCCCGCGCTCCGCCCCTCCCTGCGCGCGGAGGTGTGTCCGCGCCGGCGAGGCCCGGGGACTCCGCTGGGGACACCGCGCGGCGGGCGCCGGGCTGGCCGCTGTGCCCCGCCTGCCGGTCCGGAGAGCCCGCGCCCCTGCCCGGGGCATCTCTCCGGAGACCTGCTTTCCTGCAGGCCGTGCTGAGCGGCGCCGGTCCCCGCAGACCTGGAGAGCCGGCTCTTCCTGGTTCCTGCAGCGCGACCTGGGGACACTTCCATTCCCCCTGCCGAGGCCTCCAGGGCTGCTCTGCTCCTGCCCACTCACTCCCCATCCTTCCAACCATCCATCCATCCATCCATCCATCCATCCATCCATCCATCC
Source organism: Pipistrellus kuhlii (assembly GCF_014108245.1). Classification (NCBI taxonomy): domain Eukaryota; kingdom Metazoa; phylum Chordata; class Mammalia; order Chiroptera; family Vespertilionidae; genus Pipistrellus; species Pipistrellus kuhlii. Next base: position 4,918,265 of record NW_023425515.1, read on the forward strand.
CTCCATCCCGGCTGGCAGGGTGGGTGGCATGCCTACCCAGAACAGCTCCTCACGCTGCTGTGAGGCCTAGTGGGGAGAGGGGACCTCGGGAAGGCGCGCTGTCTGGGGCTTAGGGAGTTTCCTGTAGCTCAGACTTGTTCTCACCCCTGAACAGGGGAAGCCCAAGGTGGTGGCCTGCCAAGGCCCTTCAGTTGGGGCCTGGCAGAGCTGAGCGGGTGCCCTGCCTGGGGGGTCTATTCCAGCATCTCTCTCCCCCCCCTCCCCTCTCCCCTCCTGGCAGCCTGGTCTTTTCAGCGTCTCTGACCTGGGATGGCCAGTTTGGCACCTGTTGTGCTGGGCCATGTGGATACACTCTGAACTTAAAAAAAAATTATATATATATAAAAAATTGATTTTAGAGAGGAAAGGAGAGAGAGAGATAGAAACATCAGTGATGAGAGAGAATCATTGACTGGCTGCCTCCGGCACACCCCCTACTAGGAATGAAGCTTGCAACCCAGGCCTGTGCCCTGGCTGGGAATCGTACCCGGGACCTTTTGGTCCATGGGACGATGCTCAATCCGCTGAGCCACCATAGCCAGGAATACATACAGCCTGAGCTTCGGAAGAGCCTTAGGTAGATCAGGAGCAGGACGGAAAGGCACAGAGCCAGCACCCTCCAGCTGCACAGTTGGGCTTGACCTGTCTCCCTCCAGATTAGAGGGCAGACACACACCTCCATCCCTTCCTCACTCCCCCCCCACCCTGCATTTCCCCCCCCCGACTCCCCATTCCCCACTCAGAAGGGAGAAGAGGCATTCACAAGCCAGGGAAGGCAGAAAGCACGGCCCTCCCGCAGATTCAGGTTGAACCCTCGGGGCCCGGTCTGGCTGGCAGGCAGCGTGCCCGTCTGCACGTCCACGGCCCCTCACGGCCAGAGCACTTGCTGCCAGTTCCTCCCTAGGGCATGGCGAGTGAGCCGGGCTGGGGTGAGCGGGCTTTGGGGTGAGCGGGCTTTGGGGTGAGCCGCTTGGAGGGTGGCCTTGGGGAAGCATCATCCTGGGAGATTAGACTCCCAGAAAGGACACACCCTGAGAGGGCTGGACCCACCTCGCCAGACAGGCCCCGAGGCCCGGAGGCCCCAGAGGCCCCCAACCCCCATGGCTCTTGCAGGCAGAGCGGTCCCCACCCCGGGCTCCTGTCTGCACAGCGGAGACAACAGCGCCCAAGGGGATTGGAAGCATAAATGACAGGCGTTTAGATCAGGGTGTGAAGCCTTAGTGGTGGCCCTGGTGCCTCCCACAGGACGGGCAGTGCTTCCTGGACACGGCTGGAGGGTGGCCGTCCGTGCACCTGCTGGCTGACAGGCCTCTCTCTGCAAGTGTCACCTCTCCCCCAAGCCCCGCAGCCCCACTCAGCTCCCGTGTGCTCTCTCCGCTGGCAGCGTGGTAGCCATGGTTTCTGGTTGGAGCTGCACCGAGGAGGTGCACAGACGCCCCCAGCTTAGGGCTCTGCAGTCCCGGGAGGAGGGTGTCTGCCTTCCTGGCCCCTGTGTGTCCTCCTTTGTCCTTTGTGTGGCCTCCCTCGTGGGTGCTGGGCTGACAGCAGCTGGGGTGGGTGACAGCTTACCTCCCAGGTGCTACCGTCTGCAAATGTATGCAAATCAGCCAGCCTCACGGAGCGAAGGGCCAGACCTGGCTCCTGGTTCAGGCGACGTTGACCAGCCCTGTGGCCCGACCCAAGCACTTCCCTTGGGCCTCAGTTTCCCCTTTTGTAAACAAGGAGGAGGAAGAGGAGGCAATCCAGGCCACCTGGCAGGTCCCTTCCAGTCAGCCTGGAAGTGGCGTCCTCTGCCCGCTTGGGGGCCTCGCTCTCCTTTTGACCACAGGAAGTGTCAGTGGAGGGACAGCCGTTGTTCAGAGATGTCAGAGGACTTTGTGCAGGAGGAACTAGAGACTTGTCAAATAGCCCGGCTTGTCCACTCCTCCACCCCTCGGTCACCCCCTGTGGGGCACCCCCTCCCAGTCCCCAAAGGGCAGCCAGGACCTGCCTCTTTCCGGTGATCAGGAGGACATCGAGGTCCTGTACCTGCAGGTGAGGATTTCGCTCCCTGAGTCCCCTCCCATCGCGTATGTCCCAGCCAGACTCTGTGTCTGCATGCCACCTGTCACCTTGCTATATGCAGTGCCCTGCTGAGTCCGGCAGCGTCTCATGATCGCTGGGAGCTACTGGGACAAAGTCACTCCAGTTGCACTGTGGACTTCCTCCAACCGGAAGTCATGAGATGGGCCTCCTTGGCCCTCTGTGAGGGGCATGGGGCGAGGGGCATGGGTCGCATGCCCCTTCAGCCGGTACACCCAGCCACTCCCCTACCTACTCTTCTCACTGGCCCAGGGTTTATTTTGAAGACAAAAAGCAGATGAAAGGATCATTTAAATGCCTTTTAAGAAGGCTACGTACAGTGAGGTGTACAGGATAATCCATGCCCTCGGCTGCCGTTTCCATGGCATCCGGTTCTGGGCTAACCGTCTGAGAGTTTTCACTCAACATTGTCTGGTTTTCCCCTCTGAGGGCTGACAATGTTTCCCTAACACAGGGCTCCCTCGTGGCTACCAGGCTGGCCAGTGAGATGGCGCTGGCCTCAGTTGGGTGGGTGACTGGAGAGGCATCTGGGTTGGACGGTGGGACTGAGTCCCTGGCCACTGACTCCCACCCCCACCCGCTGTCCGCACCTGTCCCAGCTGTGGCCGCCTCCTGCCTGCCAGAGGTGGGGCTTGGACCTTGAGCTTGCTGCGGTGCACAGTGGCCTCACCAGCAAGGCGGCTGGGAGAGGCAGATAGTCTAGAGTGAACCACTTGCTGCCCGGTCAGGGCCCCCTGGGGTGGGGGTTGGGAGCGAGGTGGGGAAGCTTTACTGCTGTCTCATCTTCCTCTGAGCCCCCCACCCCACTGGAGAAGCAGGGGCCAGGGGAGCCTGCAGCCCTCGGACTCTCCTGACCTCAGCTGCAACTGATCCAGGTTCCTGGGGCACCCCAGCTGTCTGGGGTGCTCTCTGGGCTCCTGCCCCCAACTTCAGCCTCCGCTATCCTAGTTCCATGCATTTGGGTCACATGAGACATTCACAATTTCTTTAGAATAGGGGTTCTCTGACTTCACCCCAGCGTGGAAGCTGCGAGTGTGGTCTCTGTGCTCTGCCTGCCCTGGTGTCTGGGTGCCCCAGACGAGGGGAATCCTGGGCACTGCATGTGGGGCTGTGGGTGGGCACAGGGCGGCTCACTGGAGGGGTTGGTGCCCCAGCTTCTCATCTGTAGACAGGGACGGTGCACATGCCTGTCTGCTGTTGTAGGAGTCCGGGGTCCTGTGCCTGAAGGGGCCCTGCCTGCCACTGGGTCCTCCTGAGGGGCTGGGAGGCCCCCTCACGCTGTCTCATTCCTGCTCGCTCCCCCAGGCCCTGCCTTCCGGGCTGGAGACCTGGAGACCAGGGAGATGGGCGTGACAGGATGAAGGTCGGGAGTCCTCACGTTGGAGTCACCGTGTGGACCACACATGGTGTTGGGACCCTGGAAGCCATGGTGCCCCTGCTGGATGCCCAAGCAGATGGGCACCGCCAGGGACTTCAGGGACTGAAAGACAGGGGTGACTGGGGTGCCTGGCCACACAGACATTTGCATAGACCTCAGGGAAAAGGCTTTTGAAAGCTTAGGGTCAGACCACAGGATGAGCCCGGGCGCTCTGGCTCGGTGCCAGGGACAAAGGCGGGGGGGGGGGGGGGGGGGGGGGGGGCGGGGACGGAGCAGGGAGGTCCTTGGGGAGACCAAGCACCGGTCTCCTGTGATCTGGCCCTGGACGCAGAGTCAGAGGACGGGACCCTGGGTGGTGACCATTCTTTGTTGTTGTTGTTAATCCTCCCCTGAGAATAGTTTTCCCACTGGTTTTTAGAGAGAGTGGAAGAAAGAGTGGGAGAGTGGGGGGAGAGAAACATCTATGTGAGAGGGACACATGGATTAGTTGCCTCCAGTGTGGGCCCGGACGGGGCAGGGGATGGAACCTGCCACCCAGGCACCTGCCCTTGACCAAGAATTGAACTTGAGACCCTTTGGTCTGTGGACGGACACCCTATCCACTGAGCCATCTGGCCAGGGTTGTTGCTGTCCTTCTTTCTTTCTCTCTGAAGACATAGGGTCCCCGTCTGCCTCTTTTTTCAGAGCCACCGGTGTCTTTGCGGCGTGGACTCTTGGTAAAGAAGGTTTTGGTCAGTGTGGGGGCTGGGCCCACTCAGGATGCCCACACTGGGGTCAATGACCAGGTACCTGACCTGGCATGCTCCAGGCCTGTGGCAGCTACAGTCCTGGCAGTCTGGCCACCTGGAGGCCTGTCCCCTGGGCGAGGCCCCAAAATGCTCTCAAAACACGGAAGGGGGCCCTCACGTAGGGCCACTCCTGGTGCTGAGCCTCTCGAGGGGCCTCCCATGAGGGCTTCGTCCCGGCTACACCTTGTGGGGGGACCGCAGGTGACACCTCTGCCCTCCTGGGGCCTCGGGACCGGCTGTGAGGGAAGGGGCTGAGGCTTCTCTGAGCTCAGAACATCCCCATGTGCTGCCTCCTCCGGCACCACGAATGTCCCTCTTTCCAAGGACCTGATCTGCAGGGAAATGCTAGGCCCAAGGGCCAGGCTATGGGGAAACGGAAGCGGGTGGCCCCCTCAGCCTGGCAGCCCCCCTGAGTGTGTGTGCGAGCAGGAGGGCCAGAGTGCCAGCCTGCTCAGCCACACTCCCTGAGGCTGCCGACCCCCAACACCCCATGCCCTCGGGTCGTGCCCTCTTCCTGTTTCACAGAGCCCGCCCTCGGGGGCCTGGGGCAGGGGCTGATGCTCAGGGTGCTCCTGAGCTGCCCCCAGGGTCATGGTCATAGTGGAGGCTGAGGGGGCAGCAGGGGCTCGATGAGGCCGGAAGTGTCGGCTGTTTGCACACACCTGGTGCCCACACTCGGGCTGCGTGAGGCCTGGTTGGGTTTTCCTGGCTTAACTCTGGGCAGCTTATGGCCGAATGCTCCAAAGCTAAAATGACTGGGTTCACCCGGTGACCTGGGACTGGACCTCCCCGTCCTGGTTCAGCACCTCCTGAAGAGGATGGTCCAGGGTCCAGACATCCGTGCCCTGACCGTGTCCCCCTGACTCCCTCCCAGGTATGAATGCCGCCGTCAGGGCCGTGACGCGAATGGGCATCTATGTGGGAGCCAAGGTGTTTCTCATCTACGAGGTAAGGCCAGGCAGGGTCCGGGCCCCACACTGGGGGTGGGGGGGTGGGGAGGGTGCTCCGTGCTCCTGGGGATTGAGGGGGAGGGTGGGGGACACTTCCCTGTCTCACAGCGGTCATTGTTCAACTACTTGAGGCTCGGGCCTAGAGGGAGGCGAGGGTGAGGAGGAGGCAGAATGGGAGGTGAGGGTGAGGAGGAGGCAGAATGGGAGGGAGCCGGGCCCCTGCTCTGGGGTGGGGTGAGGAGCCTTCCCCCCAATCTGGGTGCTTGTGACGTGGGCCATGTCCCTGGGAGATAGGGGGTCATAAAGCTGCTGTCCTCCTGTGAGGCTGGGGACTCAGCCCCCACCTGTCGTCCGGTCCCCTTCCTTCCTCCAGCCCCCACATCCCTTACACACAACGCTGTGTGGATCACCCAGGTAACAAAGGCAAACAGCCCCCTTGGACGAGTGGCAGAGTATTCTCTTTTGTTCACACCAAATTGGTGCCCCCTTTGTCTCATGCCCCCAACCCCCAATCCCTGTGTCACATTTGGGGCTGACCTGGTCACGGACACACGAATTCCTCCATTGCCTTGTGGTTTTCTGGAGGCGCTGTGTTGTTTTGTTTTCACTTTTTAGGCAACCAGAAGCGAACCCCAGCCTCTCTCTCTCCCAATGCCTCCCCCTCCCCCCTGTGGACTGTCCCTGCCCTCTCCCCTGGCCCCAGGCTGGGCCGGGCCACACCCAGCTCCTGCTGCATGAATGAATGAACAGTAATATGTAGGCCCCTGCCTCCTACAGGGCTCCACCCTCAGCCCAGGACTGGGGGGCTGGGACCCTGCAAAGCCCCAGGTTGTCTGTCATGACCCACAGGTTGTGAACCGCTGCTGTAGAGCCTAAGACCATTGGAAAACACAGATAGTAGTTACATTACGATTCATTAACAGTAGCAAAATTACAATTACGAAGTAGCAACAAACATAATCTTATGGTTGGGGGTCACCACAACGTGAGGAACTGTATTAAAGGGTTGTGGCATTAGAAAGGCTGAGAACCACTGATCTAGAGTCTTCTGGAGGATGGGGGTGGGGAGACTCTTGGGAGTGGCCTCGGATTGTGGCCTCCCGACAGGGACAGTGGGTCCAAGCCCTGCCTGAGGTTGCCCACATGGGACAGGTGTGCTCCTTCACTTCCTTGACCCTCAGTTTCTTCCCCTGTTAAGTGAGGGTACAGATTCACTCTTTGTGGGGATGGTGGGCACAAAGCTGATGGAGTGCTGTGAGTTGAAGCACTTTTCACAGCTGACAGCGAGAAGGGTTCTGTGAATGGGAATGGCTCTTATTCACCCGGGAGTCCTGGGCCCGTGGGCTCAAAGTTGACAGAGGAGAGCTGCCAGCACTGCCCTTGGCCTTCGGCCAGCGCTGGGCGGCCTGGGCGCCTGCCCTGGGGGCGGGGGAGGGAGAGGTGACACAAAGTGGGTAGAGGTGTGCAGAGACATTTTTATTTTTATTTTTAAAATAGTTTCATTGATTTCAGAGAGGAAGGAAGAGGGATAGAAAGATAGAAACATCAGTGGTGAGAGAGAATCATTGATCAGCTGCCTCCTGCATGTCCCACCCTGGGGATGGAGCCCACAACTTGGGCATGTGCCCTGACTGGCATCAAATCATGATCTCCTGGTTCAAAGGTCGATGTCCAGTCACTGAGCCGCGCCAGCTGGATGAGGGACACTTTTTAGAAGGTTCCAAGGCTAGAAGAGGAGGGCTGTGTCTGTGAGACTTTTTTGTAAATATATTTAAAAAATTTTTTCAATTACAATTGACATACAATATCATATTAGTTTCAGGTGTAGAGCAGGAGTGATTAGACATTTATGTAACTTATGAAATGACCACCCTGATCAAGCCACCCATCTGAACCCTACATAGTTATCACAGTGTGATTGTCTGCTGAGCCTGCCCTTGTGGAGGTGGTTGGCTGGTGCTTTGATGTGGTCTGAAGCTGTCCACTGGGTACACTAGCTCAGGGCCACCTGGGAGGTCAGGCCAAGGTCAGCCACTGCCTGGGTCCTGCTTGGGAACCCCCAGTATGTGTTACAACATAATCTGCAGATGGCTGCTACCTGTGCTAGGCTTGGAGGTGCTTGGGAGCGGCCAGCTGAGCACCAAGGCTGACTGCCACTAGTGCCTAGCCTGGGGCCACTTAAAGCGAGAGGTATATGCCTAGGCCAAACGCTGCTTGTTTGAGAGATTTCTAGGAAAATCTGAAGCATGAGCCAAGACAGGCTGTTTGTATGGAAAAGTCAGTGGAAATGGCTTCAGAGGGCCCGAAAGTTGGGTGGGGTGGGGTCATAGGGGATCACCAGAGTGGGGTGAACAACGTTCGCCAGGTTGATGGAGACTCGGATATGCTGCCCGTCTGCCGGCTCTGTGGTCAGGGGCTCAGCAAAGGAACCATGGCCTCTGCCAGCCCTTCTGTCCGGGAGAAAGCTGTCTTTGTCCAGCCCTGGATGGACAATTCAGTCCCCCCGCCCCCAACACCCATATGTACTGGTTGCCTTTTGAGCTGCAGCTCTAACCACTGAGCAAGCCAGCCAGGGCACCCTCCTGATTTTTTTTTTTTTTTTTTGCCTCCACATCTGAGTGTGGGACCAGCGTTCAGCGTCTCCATCCCTCCTACCAATCTTGACGTGGCTTTTTTCTCTATATCCTTAATTGTAGGACTTCTGTTCAGCTAGGTTTCGGGCAGTTCCGAGTGATGGTGGTTCTGTCGTTTGGTTGTAATTTCGATGTGGTTGTGGGAGGAGGCGAGGACCGCATTTGCCTTTGTCAACATCTGGACTGGAAGCTGTCATCTCTGTCCTCTGCCTTCTGAATTCAGCAGAAGTGACATTCTGGAACTTACAGGGGCTACCCCAAAAGAAGCCTAACACCTTCTCCCAGGTCCCTTAGAACGGATGTTTTTTTGGGAGCCAGCTGGCCTAGGAGAAGTCCAGTTGCTCTGAGGCTGCCCTGCTGAGCGTAGCCCAGGCTAACCATACGGAGACGTCGGCTTAGTGCCTGTCGTTCATGCCATCTTAGCGCAGGCGTGTGGTTTGGAGGCTGAGAAGCCCACGATCTGCCATCTGCCAGATGCAGAGCCAGGAAAGCTGGTGGCACAGGTCCCGTTCCCAGTCTGATTCCGAGGCCCAGGCACCATGAGTGCTGCTGCCTCGGCTCCAGCAGAGCTGTGTGTGAGGGACTTGGATTCGAGCTGGTGTGCCGTGGCCAGGGGCCAGGCTGGCGCTGTGCTCGGCTCTGTGCCTGACCCTGGGCTTTGCAGACTGAGCCTGTTTGTCGCTGCTTTGCCCCAGGCAGTGCCTGCTGTGGCTTTTCAGGTCATTTTCCTGTTTTTCTGTGCTGGGCTGGTGGTGGCAGGGCTGGCTCATATCCTTGTGGCCAAATCCCTTACCAAGGGTGAGGGAGGGGAGGAAGGAAGAGAAGGGCATAGCCTGGCCTAAGCCAGGGAAGGTAACGTGGTGGCTCCCAGCCTGGGGGTCTCACTCCTCCTGTGGCCCCGAGCACCTTCTCCTAATTTTGGTTCCTGGAAGGATGGGCACCTGCCTTGCCAACTCCAGCAGGCTGTGGGGCTGGTGAGGGGACCTGTTATGTCCTGAGTTGAAGAAACATTTCCTCTGGGGACTTCCCTGCACTCTTTCCTGGGTAGTGCTCCACCTCCACCCAGCGGCGGAGCATTTGCTGCCTCCAGGACCTCGCTGCCCAGGACCCTATAGGCCTAAGTGACAGAACAAAGGTGGGACAGCCTAGACTCTAGGCCCTAGAGGGAGGAAGCAAAAGAGAGGTAGATGCCCAGAGCCAAGCAGGGGCAGTGACTTATCTACTACTTCACTGGAGGGGCTGGAGGACTGCCTGGAGGAGGCAGCCCTGCTCATCTCAGCAGGGGGGGGGGGCCCTGTCTTTTCACCGTTTGTAAAATGCGCCTGTCCTCTATCCAGACTGTGTAAAGAACTCCCACTGATAAGGAAGGAGTAGTCATGTGACAGAGAAAACCGACAGGACACCTGACCAAGCTCTTCTCAGAGACATGGTCCAGACGATCAGTGGCTTATGTCATAGAAAAGCAGCAAGTGGCCTGGCCGGTGTGGCTCAGTGGTTGAGCTCTGGCCCTTGACTCATGTACCAAGAGGTCACGGTTCAATTCCCCATCGGGGCACATGCCTGGATTGCAGGCTTGATCCCCAGTAGGGGGCGTGCAGGAGGCAGCCAACTGATGCTTCTCTTTCATCAGTGTTTCTATTTCTCTCTCCCTCTTTCTCTAAAACTCAATAAAAACATATATTTAAAAAACCCCCACAAAACAGTAAGTGGTCGCTGGGGAAATTTAACACACAACCAACTGCAGGGACCCACTGCAGACCCCGGATGAAGACTAGCATGGCCGGCACTGTGGGCTGGAGCACCCAGAAGCCCGGCTGCATGGCTGGCGGGTGAGGAGGTCAGCACAGCCCAGCGGGCGCCACGTGAGCCCCTGCCAGCTGCTCAGGCACCCAGCTCTCTGGAGCCCTCTCGCAAGAAATATGTGCATCCTTAGCAGCCGTATTTCTAACAGCCTTAAGCTGGAGACCTTCCCCGTGTCCGTCATTGGTGGATGGACCACGGCTGGGGCGCACACAGTGGCCTGGGGCGCAGAGCAAACAGACAGGGCTGTGCACAGCGAGGTGGGGCCTCGGAGACTCCAGGCAGAGGGAAAGCCAGACACACAGAGCAGACACTGCTGTCACTTCTACGTCTAAGCGATGCCCTTAGGAGGCAGGACAGCTGGTTCCTCCTGGTTCCTCCTGGTTCCTCCTGGTTCCTCCCCTTGGAAGGGCAGAGCGCTGCGGGGCACTGCCCTGGGTGTGGCTCTCGAACCCTCGCCAGGTGGGCCACCTGTGACGGGAGCACAGTGCCCTGTGAGTCACACTCTGTAACAAGTAGCTTCTCAGCCTCACAGAGGCTCCGGGAGGCCCGCCTGGTGTCCTGGCCTCTCCCCTGGACGGTGGGCCACCCCCGGCTTCATTGTCCAAGGCCCCGGGGCCTCGGTGGCCAGGACCCAGGAGCCTGCTTCCTGCCGGATAGGGCGTTGGCCGGGTTCCCAGCCTCCTGCTTGTGGACAGGGGTGCTGTCCGGCTGCTGTGGGTGCCTGTCTCATGCCTTTGCTCCTCGGTTTCAGGGCTACGAGGGCCTTGTGGAAGGAGGCGAGAACATCAAGCCAGCCAACTGGCTCAGCGTCTCCAACATCATCCAGCTGGTAAGGCCTGGGGAGCCCTCTCCACCGTGAGCACATGTGCACGCATACAGACACAGGCAGACAGATGCACAGACGCGCACAGACTGTGCACAGAAGCGTACCCGTCCCACGGGGGCTGGCTCCAGGCTCACCCAGCCGTCCGGCTGCCGTGGGTTGTGCAGTGGCAATGGCCCTGGGACACCTCCACTGCAAGCGTTCACTCCGCGCTCCAGCTCAGGGTGCAGGGAGGAGCGGACACTGGACATGGCCTCCCCTTCATCACCGCTCTGACCCGCCCAGGGACCGAGGCTCAGGTTTCCCTCCAGCTGCCTGAGGGCAGGGGCGGGCACCTAGCTGGACCAGGACTCCTAGGAGTGGTGGTTTTTGAATCATGTCTCTGTGGGGAGACCCTCATCCTCCCACAGAGCTGGGGCGGGTGCAGGCACTGGTCACCTGTTTACCCAGGCCAGCAGGCGACAACAGCCAGTCATTCTCATGAGCCACAAATGGGTTAGTGGGCGCCTTGGTTACCTTTTTTGAACTTTCCAAGACAGACAAGTGGATATTCTCCTCCTGGAATATTCCAGGAGGAAGGCCTGGGGAGAGGGACCCCTGCCCAGGCTTCTGGAGGAAGCCCTGGACTTCACCCTCTCAGTTCTGTAGGGTCCATCCACACCCTCCAGTACCAGTCCCTTCTGCTGCCTTGTTGGCCAAGGCTCCCCGTCTCCTTTGCACAGGGTGGCACCATCATCGGCAGTGCCCGCTGCAAGGCCTTTACCACGCGGGAGGGCCGCCTGGCAGCAGCTTACAACCTGGTCCATCGCGGCATCACCAACCTGTGCGTCATAGGCGGGGATGGCAGCCTCACGGGTGCCAACATCTTCCGCAGCGAGTGGGGCAGCCTGCTGGAGGAGCTGGTGAAGGAAGGTGGGTCCGCGGCCAGAGCCGGCTGGGAGGGGAGTGGGCAGGAGGGGGCGGCTCGGAGGCCGCAGCACCTGCCTCGCTGCTGGTGGGCAGTGGGATAGGCAAGATGAAAGGGAGGGGCACACTGCCTGGCTGCTGGCCGGAGGAGTGGGCCTGGCCAAGGTCAGATGACCCTGGGCAGCTGCAGGAGCTGTTGGCTGGGTTTGGCTGGTAGTGAGTCAGTGTTTGAGCCGGAGCCCCTGGAGCCCAGCATCAGGGACCCCACAGGCAGGGTGGACAGCAGTCCCAGGCCGACTCACCCCTTGCCGTACGGACCGGTCTTGTCTGTCATGGATTCCGGACATGGGTTACGGACATTGTCATAGTTGGCAGAAGGGTAAGAGTTAACACTTGATCACATCCCAGGCACACAGTTGCAAGGTTGCCAGTCGGAAAGACTTTTTGGGGTTCAGTCTGTGCCTCTCGTGTGGAGCCGGGAAACGGGGTGCGGTCACCCCGAGGCTGCCCTGGAGGTCTCCTGCTCGGGGCGTTGAGTCTACACTCAGCATTAGGGGTTCTGTGGCCCCTTCCCTCTTGGGAGTCCGACTGCAGGACCTGGGTAGGGGGAGCTGAGCCTGGGCACCTTCCTGGGCCACACTGCCTGCTGGACGGGGAGGGGGTGAGAGGTGGGGTTTCTTGCCCCCCACCATGACCCGTGGGCCTCAGCTGCCCCCGCTGCTCCTCCCCAGGCAGGATCTCAGAGAGCACCGCTCAGACCTACTCCCACCTGAACATCGTTGGGCTGGTGGGCTCCATCGACAATGACTTCTGTGGCACCGACATGACCATCGGCACCGACTCGGCCCTGCACCGCATCATGGAGGTCATCGACGCCATCACCACCACCGCCCAGAGGTGAGCAAGGCCCGGCCCCCACGGGCCCAGGTGGGCAAGCGAGGCGGCAAGCTGGGATCCTTCCTCCTGGGAGGGGCGGGGCTGCCCTCTGCAGGGTCAGCAGGGGCCCCGGGAATTGGCACATCCCACAGGGGGTCATCCGACGGCTGCTGGCCAGTGATGGCCAGGCTGGGCAAGGGAAATGGCCTTCAGCCCTCGGAGCAGAGGTCAGTGAAAACCAGCGTGAAGCCGAAACCGGTTTGACTCAATGGACAGAGCTTTGGCCTGTGGACTGAAGTGTCCCAGGTTCGATTCCGGTCAAGGGCATGTAGTTTGGTTGCGGGCACATCCCCAGTAGGGGGTGTGCAGGAGGCAGCTGATCGATGTTTCTCTCTCATGGATGTTTCTAACTATCTCTCTCTCTTCCTCTCTGTAAAAAGATCAATAAAATATATATATAAAAAAACAAAATAAAAAACAAAAAACAAAACAAAAAACCCTCAGCATGAAGGCTGATCAGGAACCCAAGGCCACAGTTTGCTCAGACACGTGACCACCGTGAGAATAAGAAGAGTGGTCTGTCCGGCTGCTCTGGTGTCGGGTGTCGCCGGGCACCCCCGAGGGGAACGGGGCTGCTGGAGCGTGGCTTGGCCCCTGGGGCTGGAGGGAAACTGGTCCTGCTGGCCTGTGAGGCCGCCATGCGGCTCAGCCCGCAGTCTCCACACTGACCTTTCGCTCTGCTCTGTGCCCACAGCCACCAGAGGACGTTCGTGCTGGAGGTGATGGGGCGGCATTGCGGGTGAGGGGGCCCTGGCCAGCTGGGGGCGCGGGGCGACGGGGAGCAGAGCCAGGGGGTGGCGCCTCCATGGCCCCTGGCCCAGGGCAGGTGCTCATCTAACACTGGGTGTGTGCTGGCTGGGGGGTGGGGGGTCGGGGTGGGGGTCTCTGGGGCTGGGTGCAGGGAGGACAAAGGAGGGAGGCTCAGGTGACTCGGGTCTGGGGTTCGGGGTGCTGGGTCCAGCCCTGAGCGGGTGGCCCCTCTGCTCCTCTAGGTACCTGGCCCTGGTGTCCGCCCTGGCCTCTGGGGCCGACTGGCTGTTCATCCCCGAGGCGCCCCCCGAGGACGGCTGGGAGAACTGCATGTGCGAGAGGCTCGGCCAAGTGAGTGGGCGGGGCGTGCTCACCTGTACCATGTGCCTCCCCCTTCTTCCCTGCTGCCCCCCAATTCCCAAGCCTGTGGCAAGGACCCCCCCACCTGCCTCTCCCCGCCTCCAGGAGGGCCACAGGGTCCCTGTCGACCCCTCCTCACGGGGGTGTGGTCCCTGCGGTGTGGACCCCGGGAGGGTGGGTGTCGGGACCGGTGTCTGGGGGTGCTGAGCCCCCGGTGTCTCTGACCCAGACCCGAAGCCGAGGGTCCCGGCTGAACATCATCATCATCGCCGAGGGCGCCATCGACCGCAATGGGAAGGCCATCACCTCCCGCTACGTGAAGGACGTGAGTGCAGGAGGGCCCCACGGCGGCCTGGATCGTGTGGGTGGGATGGGGTGGGGCTCGGCGGGTCGGGCTCCCTTTATCTCCTGCCCCCAAGCATCTGCTGGGCTCCTTCCCCCCTGGAGGGCTTCCTCAGTGACAGCAGCTGTGTGTGTGTGTGTGTGTGTATGTTGGGGGGTGCCTGGGCTTCCTGAGAAGCCTGGCCCAGAGGCCAAGGTTCCCCTGTACCTGTTGGGGGCCCCCGCCCCCTGGCTGCTTTTCACTGACTCCCTCCTGAGGCTGAAGGCCAGGTCCCTTGCCTGGGCCTGGCCGTCACCGACCAGCAGCCGTCTCCATGCAGACACATTCCCTGCAGGCCCACCCGGGACTCTGTGTCCACACACTCACACGGGTGACATAAACACACACACACACGGAAATACAGCAGACACTCACACGGAAACACATACGCAGACATACACCCTGTGTATGGAAATACCTCCACACACTCACGTGGAAACGTATACAGGGAAACACACACTTGTGTACCCAGAAACACACCCACACAGAGAAACACACGTACCCATCCTCCCGTGTACACAGAAACCCATCTGTGGGCATGAACGCTGGGCCGGGACCCTGTGGGGACCCTGACATGCCCGAATCTCTGAGGCCTGGTTGGGAGGGACAGGGACAGGGTTTGGGGCCAGTGGGGTGGTGAGACAGTGGAGGTGGGCAGCCAACCCAAGGACCCCCTTCTTCTCTCCCAACGAATAGCTGGTGGTCCAGAGGCTGGGCTTCGACACACGTGTGACCGTGCTGGGCCACGTGCAGAGGGGAGGGACCCCCTCGGCGTTCGACCGCATCCTGGTAGGTGGGGCTCTGCTCTGGTCCCAGTGTGTGTGTGTATGTGTGTATGGGGGGGAGGTGGAGTGGGGGGCGGAGTGGCATGCGTGGTGTGTGCGAGCATCTCCTCGCTGTGCGGGTGCTCATGGGTGAGATGGAGCCGTGGCCCCTCCGTTTCTCTGTGAGGGGGATACGCAGACCTGGCTGGGGACCCTGCCCCCTGGGAACGGCTGTGGCAGGTCCCTGGGAGAGGAGGGCGGGGTGCACGGGGGCCAGGCCTGTGCAGGGTCCTCCTGGGGTCCGAGTCTGGTGATTCCGGGTCCAGCCCATAGCATAGTTCCTATCCCGGGGGCACCGGGGCACTGGGGAGGAGGGCGGCCTGGATCCTGACCTGAGGGTGCCATTGCCATTCTGATTCCTGCTGGGCCCCTCATGTCCTCTGCAAAGTGGGAATCTCCTTGTAGACAATGGAGACGGGGCCTGGCCAGGGGCCGCCCCATGGGTGGTTTGGGCACCCCCATAACGTGCCTGTATGTGCGGGCTGGCCCCTGTCCTTGCTTGAGGCCGGATCGTCTGCTCTGCTCCTCGGAGGGCTGAGGCTGCTGTCCTGCCCTGAGCAGCCATGGCCTCCTCAGTCCCCCATGAGCAGTGGGGACACTGGCTTCGGACGGCCTGGCCCACCTGGCCAGGCACCTCTATGTGAGGCCTGGTAGACGCTCAGGACAGTCTCCTGAGGGGTTTGGGATGTAAGGGCCAGGCCCTGACCCTCCACCAAGCCTGACAGCAGAGATGGCGGGCTGGGTCTGGGCCTCCCTGGCCTGCAGGAGAGCAGGCTGGCTGCCGTGTCGTGGGAGCCTGTGGGAGACATGAGGAGACTGAGGACAGTTGGTTCTTGCAGCCAGAGCGACAGTGTTTTCGCTGGTCGCTGAGCCCAGTTCTGCAGGGTGACACCTGCACGCACACTGTGCCGAGTTGTAGGAGAGACGCCTGAGCTCAGGGAATCCCAGTCTTCCCTAACGAGCTGCAGTGTGGTACAGAGCGGGACAGGAACTTTCTTCTGTGGCTGTTCCTAAAACTTACTCCCAAGACGTGCAGAAATCCGGATGCCGTCTGTGGGAGCAGCAGGAGGCAGGGACCAGCCGGCCATCTCTCACGGAGCCGAGCTCAGCCTTGCTTTCTTTCTTTTTTCTTCTTCTTTTTAAAAAAATATATTTTATTGATTTTTTACAGAGAGGAAGGGAGAGGGATAGAGAGCTAGAAACATCGATGAGAGAGGAACATTGACCAGCTGCCCCCTGCACACCCCCTACTGGGGATGTGCCCGCAACCAATGTACATGCCTTTGACAGGAATCGAACCTGGGACCTCTCAGTCCTCAGGCCGACACTCTTATCCACTGAGCCAAACCGGTTTCGGCAGCCTTGCTTTCTTGCACACCTGTCTGTCCGTCCCTGTTGGCTGTGCCAGGACCCGCATTTGTGATTTGTCCCCACAGAAGACAGCCTCTCAGTGGTTTAGCTGGCCAGCCCACCAGCCCATGTTCATCATTTACACGCACGCAGGGCAGCCCTGACGTAAAGGCATTAGAAACCCCGTCACAGGAGAAAGAGCCCAGGAAACCTGGCTCCAGTCCTCGCCCTTCCCGCCAGGCTGAGTGCCATGGGTGAACAGCGTCACCCATGAAGGGCCGGGCCACACCCTCCCTGAGACCCCGTCAAGTGGTGTCTGGATGGGCTGTTGTGAACAGTGGTCATACGAGGTCACTATTTCTGTCGCCCTTTGTTCTAGAAGCTTTGGCCAATGTGTGTTGGGGGATTCTGAAAATAGAGTGTTTGTGCCTGGTGTGGGGGCTGGCTCAGTGTGGCCCTCAGAGTGGAGAAGGGCCAGGCGAATCTGTATGTACATGTGTGTGCACGTGTGCGTGCATGTGCCTGTGTCCGTGCGCGCGCGCATGTGTGTGTGTGTGAGCGCACGCACTCTGAGTGTGGACTGCGCCTGCTTGAGCCCCGCTCCTCCCCCGCAGAGCAGCAAGATGGGCATGGAGGCGGTGATGGCGCTGCTGGAGGGCACACCGGACACCCCGGCCTGCGTGGTCAGCCTGTCCGGGAACCAGTCTGTGCGGCTGCCCCTCATGGAGTGCGTGCAGGTGGTGAGTACACGGTCTGCGGTCTCCCTGGCTCCCCTCGTCCCCCAGAGCTACCTGTCCTTCCAGGCCTCTCAGGGCTCCTGCAGGCTGCCGGCACAGCCCCTTCCCGGCCTCGCCTCCTCCTGTGTCACATGTCCCGGCCCCCTGGGTGTGCTGCCCCACCCCCCACACGGGCCTCAGGGTGTCTGAAGCCTGCAGTCCTGGGGAGGGGAATGAGCGTGTCCCCCGCGTGGGACAAGCTCTGAGAGAGGGGGAGCCAAGCTGTTGTGTGTTTTATGGGGTCACTTAGCTTCCCGGGGCCAGTGGCCATGGACCGACCTTGCAAACTGGGTGGTTGGGGGTAGGCATTTGGGGCAAAGATGGGAGGGAGGAGGAGCGGGTGGCCGGAGCCACTGGGTAAATTCTGGCAGACGGTGTGGCTGGAGTGGGAGCCACTGGAAGAGTGGGAGGGGAGAATAGAGGCTGAGGGGCTGGATATGGGGATCTCGCCCTGGCTCCACAGGTTTGGGGGACCCTGCAGCCAGGGGAGGGTGGGATGAGAGGGCACACGAGTGAGAGACCGGGCTTCCCTGATGCTTCTCTTGAAAGAACCTCCTGCCATGATTTCCACCTGCTGGGCAGGCTGGGCGTTGGCTGTGGGCCTGGGGGCCAGATGGGCCTCAACCTCCATTCCCCAGTCCCCCTGGGTGGGGCCCCAGGGGCTGAAGAGGAGCGAGGGTGGCCAGGGAGGATGTTGGCCAGGCCAGGGAGGGCCCGCTTGGCCTCGGCCAGCTTTCCTGATCGCTGGCCTTGGCAGTGACCGCTGCTGGGACAGGATGACACTCTGGGACAGGGCCACCGAGTCAGGTGGCTGTGTGTATGCTCCAGGCTCCTCCTTCAGTCTGTGCTTTTCCTCTTTAAGACCAAGGAGGTGCAGAAGGCCATGGATGAGAAGAGGTTTGACGAGGCCATCCAGCTCCGTGGCAGGTGAGGGCTGTGTGGGCTCGCCCCACGCAGATTCCGGGCGGGCTGGGTGTGAGTCCTGGCTTAGCTGAGAGGGATTGCGTGTTTTATGGGGTCTTGCACCGTCCAGGGATGGCATCTGGTCCAGGTTTGGGGGAACAAGAGAGAGGAGGTGGGGTGCACCATGTCCAGCTCCTCATGCTTAGTTGTGTGATCATGGGCTGTGGCTGTAGGCTGGGACTGGGTTGTGCCTGTGGGCTCTGGCTGTGGACTGTGGCTGTGGGCTGGGAGTGGGCTGTGGGCTGAGGGCTGTGGCTGTGGCTGTGGGCTGGGAGTGGGCTATGGCTGTGGGCTTCACGGTGCATGGCCTGCTTTCATTCCAGGAGCTTTGAGAACAACTGGAACATTTACAAGCTGCTTGCACACCAGAAGGTCTCCAAAGAGAAGGTGAGGCGGTGTGAGCGGCAGAGCCTGCGGGGTCAGGGCCTGCCCCTGGGGAGCAGAGAGCTCTGAGCTGGCTCCGCTGGGCTGGGCCCCTCCCTCCTGTGCGGGGGCTGAACTGTGAGCTGGGAGGGTCAGGCTCAGCCTCTGCGGGACCAGCAGATGTCAACCAGCCAGAGTCTGGGCCTGCAGGTTATGGTGGCCGGTTGCTTATCGGACAGATGCAAGAAACTAAGGCCCGTAGACTTAGCTCAGGAGAAAAGGGATCCGACATTCATGAGCCCTTCAGGACAACTACGAACCTGGGGTGAGGGTGACAGCAGGGCTTGTTTCGGAAGTCCTGCGGGGCAAGGACAGGGTCCCCTTAACACAGTGTTGGAGGGTGAGGTCCTGGATCTGCTGTCCCTGGAGCCTCAGCCATGCGGGGGCCGACAGGGAGTGGCCGCTGCCTCTCGGCAGAGGCTGTGGGGTTGGTAAATGCCTGTGGCCGTTGTCACTAATGTCACCAGTTTGAGGGCATCCCTGCAGAGTGTGTCCAGCCTGGGGTGCTCATCGCCCTCTCTGCCTCTCCTTTCCCAGTCCATCTCTCCAGACAGAGTGGGCTGCACGTCCCCTCCCGGAACTGGCTGGGGTGTGCCCACCTCTGGGGCAACGGGACACTACCAGGGCCCGCTGGAGCCACACTGCCTGGCGAAGCCCTGGCCACGTGTGGCCACAGAGCACTCGGCATGAGGCCAGGTTCTAAGGACAGTGTGGGAGATGGATGTGAAATAGCCTGTTAGTCATTACTTTCTTTTTTTATAACACGTTTATGTGTTTTTGTTTTTTTTAAAAATATATTTTTTTTGATTTCAGAGAGGAAGGAAGAGGGAGAGATATTGATACAAACATCCCTGATGAGAGACAACATGGATCGGCTGCCTCCTGCAAACCCCCCACTGGGGAACAATGCCATAACTTGGGCATGTGCCCTTGACCGGAATCGAACCTGGGACCTTTCAGTTCGCAGGCCGGCGCTCTATCCAGGAGAGCCAAACCGGCTAGGGTCTGTTAGTAATTTCTTACATGGATTCCAGGTTGAGGTGATACTGTCTTGGCTACATCAGGTTAGATTAGCCCGAGTAGTGTCACCTGCTTCTTTATGCTTAGTGTGGCCTCTCTCTGCTTCTGTACCACTCACCACGGACGTGGAGGTGCTGGATGCTGACCCCTGAGTGTGGGGTGATAGCCGGGGCCTGGGGCAGGAGTGGACTCTGGCCTGACCCGCCCTGCTGACACCGCAGGGCCCTAGCCCGGAGCGACCACATCCTGCTAATGCCTGTGGCCGGGCCTGCAGGCTCTGAGCGCGGCCTGCACCGCGGCCTGTTTGCTCTTCATCGGGAGCTCGTGGCGCCCTGAGGACAGATACTTGTCACTCCGGGGGGGACGGCGGCCTCTCGGTGACTTTTGTGTGCTTGGCCGTCTCTCCCGGCCTGTGCTCATGCTCCTGTCTCTGTCCCCTTCTCCGAAGACCCAGTTCTCCCTGGCCATCCTGAACGTGGGGGCCCCGGCGGCCGGCATGAACGCGGCCGTGCGCTCCGCGGTGCGTTCTGGCATCTGCCAGGGCCACACCGTGTATGTGGTGCACGACGGCTTTGAAGGCCTGGCCAAGGGTCAGGTAGGTGCCCGGTGGTGGGCGTCCTGGTCACTGGCTGGTTACTCCCCTCCCCTCCCTCCCAGCATGCTTACAAACAAACCAGGGCCCGGATGCCGAAACGCAGGGAACGGCCAGTTCAGGCCCCCGAGAAGACAGATCAGAGGATGAGGGCGAGGGGCGAGCTCCCCGGGGAGGGGGAACGGGTCCACGCTAGCTGCCTGGCCCAGGCTCCCGGGACCCTGCTCTGTTCCCCTGTGGGCACGCTGTCCCTGAGCACAGGTCTGTCTCCTGAGGTGGACTCCGCTAGCACCTCTGGCCTGTCCCCTTGAAGCTGTGCCTCCCTCCCGCAGGTGCAAGAGGTGGGCTGGCACGACGTGGCTGGTTGGCTGGGGCGTGGAGGCTCCATGCTGGGCACCAAGAGGTGAGTGGCTGGCAGCTGGCCGCCATGGGCAGCTGGGAGATCCAGAGTGTAAGCTCAGCCGGGAGAAGGGGGGGCTGTACGGGGAAACCCACCTGGGCTCTTGGCTAGGTCCCCCTTGTGGCTGGTGACCTGCCAGGGCATGCTATAGAGCCCCCTGCCTGGCTGAGGGCTCACCTGCACAGGGGGTGAGGGGCTCCTCCATCACCTGACAAGTGCCTGGCAGGGGCACTAGCAGGCCCCCTGCCCCATATGCCTCAGGCACTGAGCCTCTGCTTCCCCCTGTAACCAGGTCAGAGGCAGGTCAGACGCAGGTCAGAGGCAGGTCAGGTGCAGGTCAGGTGCAGGTCAGAGGCAGGTCAGAGGCAGGTCAGACGCAGGTCAGACGCAGGTCAGAGGCAGGTCAGATGCAGGTCAGACGCAGGTCAGAGGCAGGTCAGAGGCAGGTCAGGTGCAGGTCAGGTGCAGGTCAGAGGCAGGTCAGGTGCAGGTCAGAGGCAGGTCAGGTGCAGGTCAGGTGCAGGTCAGGTGCAGGTCAGGTGCAGGTCAGGCAGGTCAGGTGCAGGTCAGGTGCAGGTCAGAGGCAGGTCAGGTGCAGGTCAGAGGCAGGTCAGGTGCAGGTCAGGTGCAGGTCAGATGCAGGTCAGAGGCAGGTCAGAGGCAGGTCAGGTGCAGGTCAGGTGCAGGTCAGAGGCAGGTCAGGTGCAGGTCAGTGCAGTGTGTGTGCTTTCTCCCGGCCTGGCGGTCTGGCAGACAGAGTGTTTGTCTCACTGTCTGCCGCTGTAGGACGCTGCCCAAGAGCTACATGGAGAAAATCGTGGAAAACATTCGCCAGTACAACATCCACGCCCTGCTGGTCATCGGGGGCTTCGAGGTGAGGGACCGCAGGGGTGCCGCCTGGGGTGCTGAGGTGGCCCTTCCGGGACCCACCTGCAGGGAGGGTCTTGGCAGGGTCCCAGGAAAGGGGGCTTTGGTTTTTGCCTTCTCTTGAGGCTTCAAAGTTCAGATGAAAGCTGGCAGCGCAGGCGCTGGAGGGGGGCGGGGGGGGGAGCAGCAGGAGCAGGGGGAGGAGGACCGGCGGGGCAGCTCTGGCTGAAGGACGGAGCAGTTTGCAGTCTGGCCCCTGAGGCGGGAGTGGGGCACTCTGGGCAGGAGCACTGCCGTGTGGCACGGGTGCTGGCAGCCCTGGTGACTGGCCAGTGTCCTTGCTCTTCCCCGGAGGAGCCCGAGCCCCCTGCAGATTGCAGGGAGCGGACCGGGGTCAGGGTAGCCCCTGCAGGCCTCCTCCTTGTCCTCCCCGGCCCCCGCTTTCCCTGGCCCAGGGGGCTGTGGAGCTCCTGGGTGGGGCCCGTTCCCCTGCCCCATCCAGCCTCTCTGGTCCTGAGCCCCCGCCCTCCACAGGCCTACGAGGGGGTGCTGCAGCTGGTGGAGGCCCGCGGCTGCTACGAGGAGCTCTGCATCGTCATGTGCGTCATCCCAGCCACCATCAGCAACAACGTGCCGGGCACCGACTTCAGCCTGGGCTCCGACACCGCCGTCAACGCCGCCATGGAGGTGGGCGGGGCCTCCTGGTCCAGACCCCAGGGGCCTGTGTATTCTGTGTCCTTCTGCTCCATTCCCCCCCCCCCCCCTCTCTCTCTCTCTCTCTCTCTCTCTCTCTCTCTCTCTCGTTTTTTTTTTTAATTTATTTTATTGATTTTTTACAGAGAGGAAGGGAGAGGGAGAGAGAGTTAGAAACATTGATGAGAGAGAATCATCGACCAGCTGCCTCCTGCACACCTCCTACTGGGGATGTGCCCGCAACCAAGGTACATGCCCTTGACTGGAATCGAACCTGGGACCCTTCAGTCTGCAGGCCGACGCTCTATTCACTGAGCCAAACCAGTTTCGGCCTTTTGCTCCATTCTCTATGCCTTGCTATAATTCCCTTCCACACGCTGAGCTGTTCCGAGTTAGGGTTATGATGTCACATGATCATTGGCACCCACGGGCACGTGTCCCCCAGCCCCTTGTTCACAGCCACCTACCCTGGCAGCAGTGACCCCGCTCTCAGGTCAGGGGAGACCTCTTAGCGATGCCCTGGCTTGCACCTGGGAGGAGCCAGCAGTACCCCTGTCGTTCCCAGGGGCAGAACCTTCCCGGCTGAGGCCGTGGAGAGCTTGTGGTGAGGGCCGCAGAGCCCTGGGCACGTGGGGGGTGGGACTGTCCTGGCCTCGTGTGACCCTCAGTCAGCTTTGGGGGGAGATCTGGTCCCCGCAGCAGAGCGGGTCCCGGTTGCCCCCCGGGGAGGACCCTGACCACCCCCGGCGCCCCCCAGAGCTGTGACCGGATCAAGCAGTCGGCCTCGGGGACCAAGCGCCGGGTGTTCATCGTGGAGACCATGGGCGGCTACTGCGGCTACCTGGCCACCGTGACCGGCATCGCCGTGGGGGCCGACGCCGCCTACATCTTCGAGGACCCTTTCAACATCCACGACTTAAAGGTGAGCTGAGCCTCAGCCGCCTCCGTGCGCGGGGCTGAGCGGGTCCCTGCTCGGACAAGGAGCCACGGCTCAGCAGGCTGGGAGCTCCCTGCCTGTGCGGGGGGCTGGCCCGTGGCCCTGCACCCCTTTCTGTGTCCACGTTGTGGCTTCGTGGCCTCATGGCCCAACCCATACCTCTCAGCGCCCTCTGCCACCCCAGTGCTCCTCCCCCATCACCCCTGGGCCACGTTGGCTCCCGCTTTTAGTCAGTCTGGAATATTCCTGCCGGGACAGCCTGCCTTCTGGCTGCAGTGGGGCCAGTGCTGGCTGCTGCCCGGGCCCCGGCTCACGTGTCACTCCCTCCTGCAGGCCAACGTGGAGCACATGACGGAGAAGATGAAGACGGAGATCCAGAGGGGCCTGGTGCTGCGGTGAGGCTGCGGGTGGCCTGGGCCCCGGCGGGGGGAGGGTCCGCCCCAGCCTTGGCAGGTGCTTCCAGGCCCTGGCTGTGGGGTCAACAAGGTGGAGGTGGCCTTGGAGAGGAGTGGGTGGGGTCAGAGGCCCGGGGCCTGGCCCTGAGCCGGCCCCCACTTCACTCAGGCCCCCTCCTCCTCCTCTTCCCCAGAAACGAGAAATGCCACGATCACTACACCACGGAGTTTCTGTACAACCTCTACTCCTCCGAGGGGAAGGGCATCTTCGACTGCAGAACTAACGTCCTGGGCCACCTGCAGCAGGTACGGCGTGGGGGGCGCGGCCCCTGCCCACCCTCCCTCTGTGCCGGGTGAGGGGCCGGGACCCGGCAGGAGGAGGCCCACCTCTGTGCACATCTCAGAGGGGTGCCTGCGTGCCGGTCGTGGGCTGCTTTGTCCTCAGTCCCCCGGGCAAAGGGCTCCCATCCCATCACTGAGGTGGGGAGGCCAGGCTCCTGTCAGCTGAGGCCTCCCCACTAGCTAAGAGGGGTCAGGGCCTGGGCCCCTGTGGTCACCTCCACCGCCATGTCCCCACCCTGCATCAGCCTCCCAGCGGCCCTGCAAGGAGCTGGAGCTGTGGGGTTTCCCAGCCCTGTGCGAGGGCTGTGTGCACCCCGAGGCTGCTCTCCCCTGGGGGTTCCTTGCTCACGGGGACCTGCCTACCACCAAATGCATAGTCCCGCAGCGTCATCCCATCTGGTGACTAGTTAGCCCGCTCACTGCCGTGACCTCTCGGAGTGGCTTTTAGGCCCGATTTGAGGCGGAATAGGGACCAGGGGTGTCGCAGGCAGAGGGTGTCGTGTGTCAGAAACTGCCTGGAGAGCTCACGTGGTGTCACAGCGGGGCCAGGTTTGGGGACCTGTGGGGACTAGG
This sequence comes from Pipistrellus kuhlii, assembly GCF_014108245.1. Lineage (NCBI taxonomy): Eukaryota > Metazoa > Chordata > Mammalia > Chiroptera > Vespertilionidae > Pipistrellus > Pipistrellus kuhlii. Next base: position 4,942,250 of record NW_023425515.1, read on the forward strand.
CCTGCCTCGGCTGGGTCTGGGCCCTGCTGGACGGGGGTCTCACCCGCTGTGTCTGCAGGGCGGGGCTCCCACCCCATTCGACCGGAACTACGGGACCAAGCTGGGGGTGAAGGCCATGCTCTGGATGTCGGAGAAGCTCCGGTCCGTCTACCGCAACGGTACGGGGGGCGGCGGCTCGGCTGGCCTAGCCCCAGCCAGGCCCGGGGCGTGTGTGTGTGTGTGTGTGTGTGTGTGTGTGTGTGTGTGGCTGCAGCACATGCCTGTGTCCGCAGGGCGGGTGTTCGCCAACGCCCCCGACTCGGCCTGCGTGATCGGCCTGAAGAAGAAGGCGGTGGCCTTCAGCCCTGTCACTGAGCTCAAGAAGGACACGGACTTCGAGTGAGTGCCTCTGAAGTGAGGGTGGACCACGGGCCCCCGACTTCCCCGGGCCGGTGGGTCAGGGGCCAGCCGGACTGCCAGGCCCAAGTGCACAGGCGGCCTGCTCTGTCCCTGTTGCTGAGTCCATCCTGGGTGCGGGCCCCGGAGGGCCACCACCGCCATGGGCCACTCCTGTCAGGGGCTGGGCAGGGTCCAGGGTTCGGAGGAGGGGGGTGCGGTCCCAGGTCGGGCTCGCCCTGACCCGGTCCCACCCGGCCCCAGGCACCGCATGCCCCGGGAGCAGTGGTGGCTGAACCTGCGGCTGATGCTGAAGATGCTGGCACACTACCGCATCAGCATGGCCGACTACGTGTCCGGGGAGCTGGAGCACGTCACCCGCCGCACCCTGAGCATCGACAAGGGCTTCTGAGGCCGCCCCGCCCGCCCGGTGCCCGGCCCTCCCCGCCAGGCTGCTGCCCCGGAGCCTGCGGGCAGGCAGGCCGTGGGCAGGCTGTGGCCTCTCAGCCTTGCCCTTGGGGATCCTGGCCCCCACCTCCAGGACAGAGGACCCCGGGGTGCACACATTCCAGGGGGACATGGGCCGTCCGAGCTTGGACAGCACTGTCCTTCCTCCTTGGACCCCTGCATGGTCCCGAGTCTCTCCTCAGGCTGGCCCTTCACCCGCACCGGCCCTTCGGGCCCAGCGCCGTCTTCGTGCCAAGGGGTGCCTGTCCCCACGGGCATTGCTGGGACCCTTTTCCTGTGCACTGGACACTGGCTGAGCAGGGCCTCCCGTCTTTTGTAGGAATAAAATCACCAACAGAGGATGCTCTGTCTGCAAAGCAGGGCCCGCAGGGCTGGGAGGGAGGTCGGGCCTGTTGGTGCTTGGCATGGGGGTTGGCTCGGGGCTGTCCTCTGGCTCCGGGGCCGGTTTGGGTCTCAAAGACATGCGCCCCCTTCCCAGGATCGACACTGGCTTCCCAGGCCCAGCAGACCCCTCTCTGCCAATGCGGTGACCGGAGTCTCCACGGGCCCTGCCTGAGCCTCTCCAGGCTGTCCCGAGGGGTGGCCTGGGCCCCTTACCTCTGTCCTAAGGGGTGACCTGAGACCCCTCAGCCTTGTTTTGAGGGGTGACCTGTGTGCCCCCAGCCCTGTTCTGAAAGGTGACATGCCTGGGCCTCTCCCAGGATGACTTCTGAGCCTGGTTCCTGGGCTCCAAGTTGGACCTTGACCGGTCCCCCAGACTTAGCCTGGACTGGGGTCTCCGGCCGGGGCAGTGGCTGATAGGAGGTTGCTGGGAGACCCTGGTGGAGGCGGGCAATGGGAGGGGGAAACAGCCAGAAACTTCACCACCACCATGAGCTGTGGCCTGATCATCAGTTCGGGGCCTTGATCCACAGTGTGGGGCTGGCGCCGGAGGGTGGGGGGTTGGGGGGAGGGGTAGATGAGCTGATGACACCGAAGTACGATTTGGCGGGACCTGTCACTCCTGAGCTCACTGCACTGCCCAGGTCTTCTCCCCCCGCGGCTGTCTGGGCACCTGGTCCAGGGATGCTCCGGCCTGTGCTCCTGCCCTGTGTCCGCAGAGACTCAGGATGAGGGACTGGGGGCAGGGAGATAACATGGCGGCCGAGCAGACGGACTTGTGCTGAGCCTAGTCCCAGAACAGATAGAAGGAGCGTCTGAAAGTCGCTCAGGGAGTATTAACTGGCAAGCTAAGGGGTAGCAGAACTCTAAAAGATGGAGAAAGAAAACCACATAACCAGGATGAGGGGCTGGGACCTGTGAGGTTTTGTAGGGAGGCCCTTTCCTGGGGGCCCACAGGCCGTGGGGGGAGGGGGTGGCTCTAGGGACCAGGTTGGGCCCTTCATCCCTCCAGCTGCCTTCACGCACTGACAGGCCTTGGTGGGGGCCTCCGTCACTCCAGGGGGGCAGTGTGCATGGGGGCACCGGCCCTGTGCCGGGGCCACACCAGCCTCGCCACGTTGGTCCGAGAGCCTGAGAGCTCCCGAGCGCTCATTTCTGGAGCTGGGCCTCGGGTCTGCTCTGCCTGCCGTGTGGGCTATGCCTTGGACGTGCCCTCCTGGGCCTCCTGTCCTGCATTAACGGAGCCAACAGGCCGTGGGGAGTATGCCAAGGCCTGCTAGGCTCGAAACCCCTGCTTTCAGGGTTCGGGAATTCAGGGCGGGGCTGCCCTGTTGAAGACGAGGCCGTGGGTAAATGTGCTGCCCCGGTCCATCACGAGGGCTCCAAAGGCAGAGAGCGCGGGTGGCAGGGAGTGGGCCCAGTGAGCTGGCAGCCTCTGCTCTGGCGTAGACCATGGCGGGGGGTGGTGAAGGGCGAGGGGCCGAGGGCTGAGGCAGACAGTGCATCCCGACGAGTCCCAATCCAGGGTCCCTGAGTGAGGCACCAGGGTGTGAAGGACGTTGGTGTGAGCGGGAACAGGAGGATGTTCTAATGATTCAGGGGTCTTCAAACTACGGCCCGCGGGCCACATGCGGCCCGCAGATGAGTCTGATTCGGCCCACCAGGTTTTTTGGGCAGTGAGCGCAGCCGAGGTGTTACAGTAGGAATTAGTAGTTCATATAGTCCGGCCCTCCAGCTGTCTGAGGGACCGTGATCTGGCCCCCACTTTAAAAAGTTTGAGGATGCCTGTCTAATGCAACAGAACCACAGCAGCCTGTTCTAGCCAAGGCACAGGTTTATTGAGCAACATCCCTTAATGACCAGAAGGCACACGCACGGGCCTGCAGCCACCTTCCCAGACACCCCACGCAGGGTCCCCTCGCCTCCCACTGCTCAGAGCTCACCCCTGGTCCCGACAAACTACAGGAGAGCACAGAGGAGGCACCGCCTCTGCTTGCTCTCCCCAGTCCTAGTCTGGAGGTCTCCAGCGGCTTGAAAGGAGCTGGCCCAGGTGCAGCCTCGGCAAGGAGAGCCGTCTTCCAGACGCCGTCCCGCCCTTGCTGGCTGTCACGTGGTTCCTGCTTCTGGTTTGTGGCTCTCACACAAGCTGGCGGCTCAGCTCTCAGGGATGCTGACAGTCCCTCCTCAAAGTGGGGAAGGGCAAAGGAAGGGCCTGTCTCCCTCTCCAGCCCACTAGTTTCAACGGGCTTGTCTCTAATGGCGGGGGCGGGGGTGTGGGAGGAGGTCATACTGCTCCCCTTCCACTGAGTGGCCTCAGCTTTTGGAGGCACCAGGAAGGCCCCCCGGGCTGCATCATCCCGCCCCCCTGGACACTTAGCATCAGGGAAGGGCCTGTCCCCAGAGAAGAACACGCGTTAGATATCTGCAGTTCCCAGAGGCCGTCCTACTCGCTCCTGCTGTGGCCCCGCCTGGATCCCCAGGCAGACGCACAGGCCTGTTCCTCCAAGGCCTGTCCACAGGGTCCCCACAAACCCTCTGCTGATGTGACCCTGAGGAGGGCGTCTGTCTGCAGGGAGGCCATGATTCTGGAAGGCTCCTGAGCCCAGAAATGCTCCCCACGACAGAGTCAGAGACGGTCTGCGGGAAACCACTCTCACTTTCACAAAGAAAGCCAAGGCTGGGCCTGTCACAGGAGACCTGCTTCCAGGCCGGGCTTCGGGAAAGGTTTATTAGGGAGAAGGGCGGCCCGCGCAGGAGGGCGACGGCGCGGGGTCTGCCCAGCCTGCCCTGATGCCCCTCCGGCCCTCTCCAGATGCTGCCCAAGTGAAAGCGCGGCCTTCCAGGGCGGGCTGGGCTTCCTGAGGACGAGCCGCTGGTGCTGGGACCCGGCCTAGGATCCGGCAGGGACCGCGGCGGTGGCCATCAGCCTCACCTCCGGGTGCTCGGGAAGACTGGGACTTCAGCAGAAGGTCCCGCAGTGCGGGGTCCCCGCTGGGTCACTCCATGTCCTCCTGCAGCTCCTGTCTGTGCAGAGCCTGCAGCCTGCTGACCACGGTCTGGTGCACGGCCTCCAGCCCCTCCGTGTCCAAGTCCCGAAGCAGCAGGAGGATGGCAGTCAGGACGTTGTTCTGGGGGCACAGAGTTACTGGCTGAGTGCCACACTGACAAGGCCAGGATGCCCACACCATAACGTGCCCAAGGGCCCTGGCCAGCAGCATGCCACGTCATGGGGGATCGGCCTTCCATGCAACCAACCAGCCACATGGCTAGATGGAGACTCGGGCAGCCCAAGTTCCCAGCTGCAGTTCCGGGGTGGTGCTCCCTGCCTTGGGGAACAGGTCAGTGGTCGAGCAGGAATCAGAAGCAGCCAAGGGCGGCTCAGTCACACGTGCTCAAATACGTGTGCGCATGTGTGTGTCAATGTGCCTGCACTCAGTTTCTACCTGCCTTCAAGCGGGGAAACCCTGCCACGTCTGCTGTGAAGGTGTGGGGATAAAAGCACACGGGGGACTATGTGAGCTGATTCCTCCTAGGAGACGCCTGGGGGAATGGCCGTGAGGTAATGCGCTCAGAGGATACGATGGGACTATGGAGCCCCCACCTCGGACCCGCACCTGGAGCCTGGCTTTGTTAGTCCCTGTGGTGTCTCCAGCCCCCGTCCCACTCCCACCACCAAATCCACACCCTGGGCGGAGGCAGCCAATGGCCACCATCACACTTACCCTGTTCTTGTGGCTGCTCACAGCCTCCCTCTGTGGGAAGGAAGGAAACCGGTCCTGGGCAGGGGGCTTCAGGCCGAGCGGTCCCCGTATGCTGGGGAGGAAGGGGGGGTGACAACATGTGTTAGGGCTGAGCAGCTCAGTCCGTTTCTGCAGAGTCCGTTCCCAGAGCCCAGGCCAAAGTGAGGAAGAGTCGCCTAGGAATGGCTCTCCCACCCCCCATTACGAAGCCAAACGCCCAGCACGTGCCATCGCTTCTGGAGGGACAGCAGCACCGACCGGAGGGTGAGAAGGTGCTCCACACCCTTGTCTCTCGGATTCCCCGGGGGCTGCCCTGCTGTACCCAGGCTCCTGCCCCCGGTCAAGGGTGGGGGGACTAAACACAAATGATGCGAGAGACAGTGCTTCGTCTGCTGTGCACGGAGCCTGGCAGCCCTGGAAGCCACCGTCTCTACAACGTCCAGGACAATCAGCGCGCTGTCCTCGGGGACCCTCCGCTGCCCTGGAGGCCCCTCCAGCCGGTATTCCCTCTACCAGCTGGCCCCGGTGTCCACTAATCCCTTCATGAGTCCCACCTCCAGGCCACCGCGAAGGGCTGGCTCTGCGCATGCACTCGCCGTGCCTGGAGCATTCTCCGGGCCATGAGGGCAGGTGAGAAAGAACACCAGGGCAATTCGCTCCCCTCCCTCCCCAGGGATGGGAGACATGGCTGCTGACTCTCCTCAAGAGGGTGAACTGGACAGACCCCCTGCGCACCTCGCCTCCTCCTCGCTGTAGCTCAGCGCATCCCCTTGGGTCTCGGCAGTGGCGTTCATGGCACTCAGGGCGTAGGACAGCTCGGGCCTGCCATTCCCCGTGTCCTCTCTGCTGGGGGCCGTGACCTCCTCTCCCTCCATCAATGCCCGGGACAGCTCCTCCTCAGTCACAGCTTCGAGGCGAAGGAGAGGAAAAGCATCAGAGCGGCCGTCCTGCACACACGCAGGCCCCGCACCACGCCACGTACGCAGCAGTCTGCCTTAGAGAAGAGGTGTCTGTCTGTCCACCCCGACAGCCATGCCCCAGCCCGCGCATGAGCTGGACACATGGCAGATGGCCAGTGGCTGCTTCTGAACCTGACTTTCAGCACTTCCCAAAAGCAAATACTCATTAAAACAAACCCTCAAATTAAAATTTAAAAGGGAACAGCATCCACAGCATTTATTCCATTTGACTTAATTGCCCTGGAGTTTATATTAAAATTGTTCATCTGGGAGAAAATAAGACAGGATTAGGAGCCAGCACAGAGAAGGCGGACAGCCCAGAAAGGGGCCCAGGCCCGGAACGGGTGGGCACAGGGCAGAGGCTTGCTCTGGAGCTCACACCCCAGCAGGCAGAGGCAGCAGCAGGTGAGCCAAAGCGGGGAGCTCAGGGGCATTCCCACCGTGGGTCCCCGTGGGCCAGCAGTGACACCAGCAGCCCCACCCAGACCTCTCATTTATGCTGAGGCACTTCACACATATGTGGGTGAGTGTGAGGCAACCCAGTGCGTGTCGGCAGTGAGGCAGCCGAGTTGTGTGAGGTTCACCGGAGATCCTGGCTCTGCATGTGGGGCTGCACCCCATAATGGGTCACAGGGACAAGCCCAGGGGTCCTTCTGGGGAACTCCAGAGGAGGAGGTGCCTGGGAGGCCCGGGGAGGGCAGGGTTTTGCAGGAAGGGCGGAGGAGGGAGGCCGCTGGGGCGTGCTCGGCGTGGACACCCACCCTGGTTGTCCAGCTTCTGCAGGTTGGGCAGGTTGCGCAGCACGGTCATGCGGTAGAGGTGGGGGTCGGCGCCGCAGCACGGGTTCTCGGCCAGCCACAGCACCCGCAGGCGCGGCAGGCCCTTCAGGTGGGAGAGCTCGCTCAGGCTGGCAATGTGGTTCCTCCGCAGGTAAAGCTCGCTCAGCTGCTGGCACCGGCTCACGGGCTCCAGGGTCGACACGCTGTTGACGCTACAGAGACAGCATCGTGAGCATCTGTCTGATGTTATCTTGTATTACAGAGAGGGAAACCGAGGCACAGGGGGGGGGGGGTCTGAACCTTGCCCCAGGTGGGAGAGCTGGGACTTAGCCTGGGCACAGCTGTAGCCCATTATTCGCTCATTCATCCCAGAGAAGGCACCAACCAAAGAGGCTTGGGCCAGGGATGGGGAGCCGTGAGGGCAGTGGGCAGCACAGTCATCCACCAGGTGACCGAGGACGGCGCAAAGGGCAAGGGAGGGACAAATAGCGTGGCCAGTCCTGTGATCAGGAAGTTAAGTCACATGAGCCTGCATGGACCCAGGGCCTATAGTTCCAGAACCTTCTGAACTGCCATAGAGGGGGAGTCTGTCTTCCCTGTCAGGTTTACACAGGGGGACCTGCAGAAAGCACTCCAGCATCGAGCAGCAGGGATCCCCAGCACTAGCTGCAGCACTGGGCCCCAGGGGGGCATTTGGGGCACATCCTCCAAGCTCCCCAGCTGCCTGGAACCCCAATGACAGAATCTGGTTCACGTGGGGCTTCCTTAGTCCGTTAAAACCCCAAGGATACAAAAACGAGGTATGTCATCGATGACAGAGCACGTGATTCAGAGAAACAGGCCAAGTTCCCAGCAGAGATGGAACTGCGTCAGAAAAGGCTGGGGCGCTGGGGGCTGTTGGGGCCAGATGTGGCCTCCGTGGGGGTGGCTGCTCATCACTGGGGGGCTGTACCCACTGACCTGCAGAGAGGGTGGGCAGGGGCGCAGCAAGGGGGAAGCCAGAAAGGAGGGTGGAGCTCAGGTGGAGCCAAGGAGCCAGCGGCCCTCCCATAGTTTCCTGGGGTTTTCGGGTCATCTGTGTTTCCCGCCTCTTTCAAGCCCCCGTGACTCAGAGTGACAGCAGGCATTCCGGTACCTGAGCGTGATCACTTCCAGGCTGGGCATCTCCCGGCAAATGGAGATCTAGGGAGGAAGAGAAGGCGGCTGCAAGCCCTGCTGGCCCTGGCCTCGTGGCATCACGTCTAGCAGCCCAACAGATTGGAGGTACAGCCAACCCCACCTCCAGGGCCTACGTAGAGTGGCCTTCCCCTCACCTGACACCAACGAAGCGAGAGCACGTGGGTTCTGCGTGTGTGTGTGTGTGTGTGTGTGTGTGTGTCCCCCTCTCCCCCCCTGCAGCCTAGATGTTTCTCTGGAGGAGAAACGTGTTCTCTCTCAAGCTTTCAAACAGCCTTGCCACCGAACACCGCCGGAAGCCAAGACAGAGCAGTCTGAACTTTAGAAGCCCTCCAAGGACAGCAGGGAGATGGACAGAGAACCTTCCTTCTTGCTGTCCCTGACCCACAGGAAAAGTACTGACACCCCTTCTCACCAACACCCCGGCCCAAAAAGGAGTCAGAATTAAAAAACGGGATCTCGATGGTATCCACACTGTTGATTCAGTGGGAAAGGGCAGCAAGAGGCTCAGGCGGGTCCATCAAGCTTGTTGAGTGGTGCAGCCGCCAAGTGTCTAAGTGTCTGCCATTCACTGGGCATGAAGCCAGATGGTCCCTGACCACAGCAAGTTCATGGTCTGGTCAGGATGCTTCAGAGTGCATCGGATTTATCTTCTGCTGCAATGGTGATGGGTTTCATGTGCGCGCGCGTGTGTGTGTGTGTGTATGTGTGTGTGTGTGTGTGTGTAAGTGTGTGTGTATGTACTTTCTACTAAATATGCAGCTCTTTAGCTATTGCCCGAGGTGGAATCAGCTTTTCTGGACATCCCAATGGCTCAGCAACATTCAAGCTTTGTTTTTAAGGAAAGGCACGGTTCAAGTTACAAGAGTAGATAAGAACGGAATGACTGGCACTCAAACTCTGTGCAAGTTAGGGCATTCGTTCTAGGGGTGAGAAAGAAAAGAAGAAATCTATTCACAGACTCACAGCTCACTCAGCTCTGTGTACTGCCCTCACCCCCACCCCCACCCCCACCCCATCTCTCCTGCCATTGGTGGGGGAGCGTGAAGCTGGACGTGCCCAGGAGCAGAAGCTGAAGTGAGGAACCTCCTCCGAGGTGACGTGAAGTCCAGGAGCCCACAGGGACCCCCGGCCCTGTATTCTTCCCTAGGTCCGAGCAGGACTGCCCTGGGACCTGCTCCCTCTTCTGTGAGACCCGCATGGACGCAGGAGCCTCTCAGATGTTTAAAGGATGCTAGAGAATGCTACTTTTTATTAGTGGTTCTGCCTTACAACAACTGCTAAGTGAACAAAGCACCTGGCTACAGCCGGAGGTGAGCAGTGCAGTTCGGCAGCTTAAGAATTCCCTTGTGGAAAAAGGCTACAACTCTGGGATCGGGGATCGGCGTTGAATACTTACATCTGTGAGGCGGCTGCCCCTGGGGAAAGAAAAGATATATGTATGTTAATTTTGTTCAAGGTTAATTAAAAAATTATAAATAACTCCAAAATTTAACAGTAAATGCTTACAAGGGTTAAGATCCCATGATTTCAATGACAGAGTAAAAGCTTGCCCAGCCAACTGACAAAGGTGTCAAAACTCGTCTCATGGTGGATTGTCAACAAAACCACAGGGCACAGACCCGGAGCCTGAGGGCAGCTTCTCCGCGGGAGGAGCCGTGGAGGCTGTCCCATTGGCAGGACGCAAGTTCGACTCCCTCTCAAGGCTGTGGCAGAGGACCATTTCTCTCGCGATGTAAACAAACAAGGGCGTCTTCGTAAGAGGCCAAGTTCAAAGGCTAATCAAGCAATTTAGGAAACGCTTTAGGAAGCCTGAAGTCCAGTTGTTGTTTCTCCCTGCTTAAAGAAAAGTCTGACCGCCCCGTGCAGAGCGAGGACATGCACTATTGAAAAGGAGTGACGGGATGTGGTGGCCAAAGTCGCACATGTGCCAGAGCCAGAAGAGCTTTTCAATGAGCAAGCAGAGCCCCCACACTGCGGTCAGTTTCCTGGCACCAGCGGGAGGAAGGTCTGCTCTGGACTGAGCGTCCTACTCCCACCTGCACCGTCCAGTTCACAGTCACGTGTGAAGCCTCCCTCGGAGTCCCTGGGGAACACTGTACCGCTTTCAGGAGTTCATGAAGCGCTTCTGGTCCTGTCGTGGCCCAGGCAGACCCCCCTCCCTTGGAGCTTGACCCCACAAAACCTATACCGTCAACTTCCAGTGAGTCACCTGGGGACAGCTCTTCTCCCAGAGGCCTCAGTTACAGAAAGGACTGCTAAATCATTGCTGAAGAGTCTCAATTTTCTTACTTTCTCCTAGAAATGTTTTTTTTTTTAAAAAAAAAATATATATATTATATTGATTTTTTACAGAGGAAGGAGAGGGATAGAGAGTTAGAAACATCGATCAGCTGCTTCCTGCACACTCCCTACTGGGGATGTGCCTGCAACAAAGGCACATGCCCTTGACCAGAATCGAATCTGGGACCCTTCAGTCCCCAGGCCGATGCTCTAGCCATTTAGGGTTCCTAGAAATGGCTTTAATCACCTTAATCTCCCACCTTGTTAGTATACTTGGTTCCCAATGACTGGCCATGTCAGAAACCAGACCGTCCACAGAGGGAGCCAGCTGTCCCACCAAAGCTATGGAAAAGCCTCATAATAGTTCTCTAGGTAATTCTAATTGTTTCCAGCAAGGATAGCAGGTTTGGAGCCTGGGTCTGAAACACCACCACTGGGAAGGGTGGGGTGTGTGGGTGTGAGAATTCTGGAATGACCTTAGCCAATGCCACCTGAGCTTGTGGCAGCCCCTCCCAGAGGCTGTGGGCCCTTGGGACCCGGAAGGCCAGTCTGGGACAAGGAGGCCTGAAGGCTGGAGGCTCCCTCGTCCCCCTGCTCCTTAAGAGGCCCTTCTCGGCCCCGCCGCACAACAGACCTGTCGGGCCGGGAGCCCCATCCCACCGCGGAGGTGCCGAGCGGGGAAGCCCCAACCCAGGGCGGAGGTGCCAGGCGGAGTGCCCCATTCTAAGGGGGAGGTTCCGAGGGGGAGCCCCCAATCGCGGGCAGGGCGTGGCAGACAGGGGTCACCATTCCAGGGCAGGGGTGTAGGCAGCGGGGAGGCCCCCGGCTTCTGGGCCTCACCAGCAGTTGAGCTTTTTCACGCTATGCAGCTCCGAGGCCTTGGCCCGGGACAGAACCATCTGGCGCGTTAGCTTCATGGCGATGGGTGGCCGGGATCCCAGCCACCAAGCCGGGCCCTGGACCTGCCGGCTACCCTGGAGGATAGGGCTCCGCCGCGGTGCGTCTCCAGGGGGCGGGGCCCGCGTCGTCAGGGGCGGGTCCTGCGAGTCCATTGGCCTCCAGGTGAGGGGGCGTGGCCGCGTCTGCGTAGTGGAGCGGTCTTCTCGCGCCCCTTAGGCCCAGCGCCGGGTCCTGCGCAGGCGCGGCGTGGGAACGCAGGGCTCTGACGTCATTTTGTGGCGACCCGAGCTGGTAACCCTCCTTCAGCACCGAGTCCAGCCCCGAGCCCTGAGCTTAAACCCCAACCTCTGATCCCTCCGTCCTGAGTCCTAAGTCCCCAGCCCCTCCACCACCAATGGAGCCCCCAGTCCCGAGCCCCAGCCCTCAGCTCCAGTCCCAGCCCCGAGCACTAGAAGCGATGCTCTCTTAGCTCTCCTGAATTACAATTTACTCTGTCGACATGAGGAATGCAGAACAGGCCGAGGGTGTGTTGATTTCCTTTCTCCCTCCCTTTCAGCATTTAAGGAAACGAGGTGGGTGCCAAAGCCTTGGGGCCAGCCCTAGCAGAAACCTCACAAGCACTTAACCCTTTTAGAAATTCAAGGTTGCCTGGGCTGCACGTTACACTAAGACAGGCATTTGGGGTCTCAGATGAGTTAGGGATGACAAGACCAAACTCTGAAACCTCTTTCCCAATAGGTCCCTCTCCTGGCTTTGGCCTGCCTCTTTCCCAATAGGTCCCTCTCAGAGCTTTCAAACAGACATTGGCTTTAGTCTTGGCTTCTTGGGGACCTGCTCCAGGTATCTGTAGGAGAGAATGGCTCTTGTAAGCCTGCAGTCACAGAGAGCCAAGGTTTCGGTGGTGACCTGCAGGGGCACTGTGGGACCAGCACAGGGAGGAAATGGTCCAGGTATACTTTGGCCTGGAGGCTGGAGAATGAGGAAGGATGCTGTGCTCAGGTGGGAATGAGTGGTTGTGGGGTCTGTGTAAGTTTTTGGAGAATAGGGCAGCTCAGAGCAGTGCGTTCCAAGTTCTTACCTAGCAAGCAGGCAGAGAACCATCTGATTAATGAGGCTTGAGCTAAGAAAGGCACTGACACTGGGCTCTGCCGCACATAGAAGCCTTTGGCAGGCCCAGGCTGTAGGCGCTTGCAGAGGGGTCTCTGGCCGTCCAAACTGGGAAACCACACCAAGTGAAAGGGCCAAAGCAGGGGCTGCTGGGTACTGCGGAGAGCAGGCTGGGCCAGGAGGTGGTGCAGAAGCACCCACTGTTCCAGGTACAGATAAGGATGCTGCTGGCCGACAGAAGAAAGCAAGCATGTGCAGGAGTTGGTTCTGGGGGACGCCGAGCAGGCGTGTGACAGGTGTCAGACGTTGTGACAGATGCTATTGAGTTGCAGCTGATGAGGAAAAGGCTTTCGGGTTGTTGGTCCCAGTCTTGGCCCCCTGCCTGAGAGGGCCCCTCCTCCTTCTACATGAACTGGTGTGGCCCAGATGAAGGCACCATCAGGTTTGGGGCAAGCCATTCCAGGGAGGGCCAATCATGGGAAGTGGCATCTGCCCCTTGACCCTTGGCAGTGCCCAAAGGGGTGGGCCTCTCTGGGAGAGGACTGCAGCTGGAGGATTTTCCATAGGTGTTAGGGGTGAGGGAGAGGGGTGTGGAGACCCCATAGGTCTGCTCAGAGTGGGTCAAGGACTCGAATTCAGGGTATGTGATTTTCCAGCACAGAGGAATCACCGGGGAGCAGGGACCACTTCCCCTGAGTCCGGGCAGCCTGGGCATCTGGCAGGACACAGATGCCCCTCTTCTCGGCTGAAGCTGGGGCCTGGCTTCTGTCAGGTCTCCTCACAGAGAGGAGGAGGAAGACACAGAATTGCCCACGTGGGCTGGTCGAGAAGGTGGCTGGGTGTGAATTAGTTGGAGGCTCTGGTGACTCAGGTGACGTTTGTGAAATGAGGACTCTGCACAGGAAGTACAAGTGGGGCAGTGTGGGTGGTGTCACTGCTCCTTTCCCAGGACTCCTCCCCTGTGTGGCTCCGGGAGGACTTGTCCCAAAGAGAAATGCCTGGGCTTTGGAAGGTGGGAGAGGGGCGTGGTCATCCTGGCCCGATATCATGGGTGCTGGGGTCTTCCCTGTGGCATGTGTCCTTCTTCCCAACAGCAGCCCTGCCTGGGGGTACTGCTCAGTGACCCCCTTTTCCAACTTCTTTTGAATCTCGAAGTCCCTAGCTCCTCCCACAGTTGTGTAAAGTCAAAATACTAGAATATATTTTGTATTTCATCATTCTCATAGCGGTTTGGCTTCCCAAAATGAACCCCGAGGGACAGGCGTGCAGCCAAACTTCCTTAAATCAGAACCAAAACATGTGCTCATATAACAGAACCCAAGGGTGCAGCTTCAAGCATGGCATGATCTGGGGTCTCGGTCTTCATGATCAGGCTGGGCTTCTATCCACCCTGACCCCTCCAATGGCCACATCTGTGCAGGCCGTACGCGAACAGCGAGTCCAGCAGAAAGAATGCTTTCTCCCAGTGAGCCAGGTGGAAGTTTGGGGAGTGGCCTGGCCTGAGACCCTTGCCACCCGGAACCTGTGGCTGCGGGAGGCTGTGCAATGTTGACTGCCGGCCCGAGAGTGGAGGAGACCCCGAGGAACATCCAGGAAGCAGGGGAAACCGCGGCTGCTTCTGGTCACCCTGGGGAAGGTGACCCCCACGCCCTTAGCTCGAGTCCCCTACTCAAACTGTTATTCCAGTGATTTCCCCTCCCAGTGGTCCCTCTGGGGGTCCCATCCATAGAATTCCCACACGGCTCTGGGGTTGTCACTATGGCCCTTGTGGTCTCTCCTCTCTTTCTTAAATAAAAAATAAAATAAAATAAAATAAAAGTAATTTGGCATCTCTAAAGGCCGTGCTGTCTGAGTCCTGTTCTAATCCAGCTGAGTCATGAGCTTCATTTCTGCCTACGCCAGGTGCCCACACCTGCCTGGCTCCCCCAAGCCTCCCAGCCAGCATTTCCTGTGCGTATACCCATTGCAGCCCCTCTTTACTCGCTCTTTGAAGACTTTGGGACCACGGAGATGAAAGGCGCTTCCTGTTGCCGGATGGCCCGCAGGGTTCTGGGCTGCTGTGCAGCTTTGGTGATGTTGCTGCTCCAGCAGAGGTGACATGGATGCAGGGAAGGGGCCTGCTCTCCTCTCTGCTGCCTGAGGGCATGCCCTCTGCCAATCACTGGTAGGAGCACAAAGGCAGGCCCCTGTGGCTCAGTGTGCAGAGCGCTGTGTCTGGCCACCTGGCCCCAGAGCGCCTGCGTGGTGGGACACAGCCTGGAGCTGCTGCAGTGAGAACGCTGCTCTCGGCATGGGCGGGTCCAACGCTCCTGGGGGTTACAGTGGTGGGAAGGGTGTTTCCAGCGGTCACACCAGGGGTGCTGGTGCCGGGAGAGGGCTCTACTCGGGCCCAGCTGGCATAAGCGTTCTGACCACACAAATGCCTCCCCCCCTCTCCCCCCAACCCTGGGCCTCCAGTTTGCTCCATCCACACTCCCCATCCCCATCCAAGGTGACCGAGGTCAGGCCACAGCATGTCATCTTTCCAGCTGTACAGGTTGGCTATCAGGGACCGAACCACAAACTGCCTCAGACTCAGCAGCTCAGGGCAACAGACCTTTATCATCCCAGTTTCTGAGGGTTGGGAGTCTGGGAGCACCTGGGCTTGGTGGCCTGGCTCCGGGCCTCCCGTGAAGTCAAGCTGTGAGCTGGGCTATTGTCTCTGACACCCTGAGTGGGGTCTTCCAAGTGGGGGTCTTTACTTTCACCACAGGGCCTCCCAGAGTGAGTGAGGAGGTTGGTGGGGGGAGGGAGAGAGAGAGGGCGGGTCTCCTTGGTGGTCCCTGGGCAAGTTCTTTAGTTTCCCTGAGCCTCAGCTCTCTCACAACGAACAGGGGATGAGGGCCTCGCCTGCAAACATGGGGAGCTTAGCATGGTGCCTGGCAAGGATGGTGTGAGCGCTGACCTCCTCCAAGGACCTTGGGGCCGGTGCTGAGAGGTCAGGAAGGACAGCAGATCGTCAACAGGCTCACTCCTGCGTCCAGACCCGGAACAGCCTTTGAGAAGAGTCACCTGCACTTCCTGATATTATTCAGTGTCCTGAGAGCTTACACAGGTGAGGGGTCACTTCCAGCTCCATGGTCATCACTGTTGCTATGGGAACATGCCCCCTGTTAGAGCAACCTGAGCAGGGATGCAGCAAGAAGCGTGTCCTCGGTCTCCACACCACACCCCTGTGCAGCGTGTTGGCTCCCTTTGCTTTTGCATTTCACGGGAAGTCTTCGGTGATAAGATGGTTCTGGAATGCAAGTGACCTGTTGACTTTAGAGATGAAGAAAAATGATGGTGTCCCCAGCGTGAAGCCCACTTTTCTCTTGTGCCGCTCTCTCTCTCTAGACGAGGAGTCAGTCCCCAGGCCAGCACCAGCCATTGCCCGTGTTGGTAAATAAAAGTGTTATCGGCACACTACCATCTCCATCCACGTTTTGCTAATGGCCGTTTGTTGGCGGCAGTGGCAGAGTTGAGTACAGAGACCACAGACCAGCAAAGCCTGAAATATTTACCACCGGGCCTTGTGCAGGAAAGTCTGCAGCCACTGCTCTAGCTCTGGGTGCCGGGTCCCGCCCCTCGGCCTCCCGCCTTCTGCTCCGCTCCTGTGTATTATTCATAACCAGGCCAGGTTGATGCCACACGGTCAGATTGCCAGCCTGCTCCCTGATTGCGGTTTTCCTCCGGCTGCCAGAGCGAGGGGCGTTTTATCTTGGGCAAGATGTTCCTGCTGCGAAAAAGTCCTCTCCGCTCGGCACCGCCTTTATCTGAACTCGAAACAGCCCTCAATCAAGACCGGGACGTGCTGTGTTCCTGCTTTACAGTCACGCTTCTTATTTTTATGGGAAGGATGTTTCATAATTGCTCTTGCAGCGGTGTGTGGCAGACGGCACTGGGCCTTCTTGTGCAACATGTGGTTTTCTCGTCAGGAAGGGGCCAGGCGGGGACAACGTGGGCACAGATGTTTTGTCAGAAGCCCATTTCCTGAACCACTTCGCCTCAAGCGCGGTTCCCAGGGGGGCCTGGGATAGTTGGGGAAAAAGACTGTGTGCCTGTCCATCACGCAGCTCTGCCGTGGCCACCGTCTCGTGGAATATTAACAGCCCCAGCATGCTTCGGTCAGTGAGATGGCCCCCCGGGGAAGGTGAATCAGATGAGGGTCTGGATGCAGCTGCTAACACCCAGCCGCCGACGCGGGCAGGTCTCAGACCCCTCTCCGGCGTGGTGGTGGTCGCGAGCTTTCTCCTGCAGCAGGCGACCTCCCGGTGCTGATGGGTGCTGATGGGTGCTGATGGGTGGCTGCGCTCCGAGAATGCAGCAGTGATGGGCGGAGGGCTGTGCCCAGAGGAGAGCCACCGCGTCCCCAGTCGCACCTGCTGTTGCCTGTCCTACTCGGCGGCGTTCCCAAAGTGTCTGAATAAACCGTCAAGTGCTGCCCTGCACAAGGGGTTCTGGTGGGTTCTGGCACCTTCCCCACAGCTGCTGGAGACCTCCGATGGCGGGATAGTGAGACAGGGGGCATCAGCCGGCCCGTGGACCCGTGGCTCCGTGGCTCCTTCTTGTGGGGGGGAAGCAGGGGCAGGCGGAGGGTAGGGGCCTTCCAGAGGGCGCTCTGGGCAGGAGTCTGGGCACTGCGTCAGTGAGCTCAAGGGAGGAGAGGAGGGGGAGCTGGTCAGCCAGGCAGCTGTCAGCTGTCAGCCCGCAGGCCCTGATTGGAGAAGCCACAGGACACTTCACTTCCCTGGACTCTGAGCAGGGGCCCTGGAGTGGTCGTGGGGCATTTGGAGGTGGCAGCCAGGAAGGAGAGGGCAGAGGGCCTGTGTTGGGTGAGAGCACCGTGGTCTGGGCCGTCAGGGAAAGCCGGGTCAGCTTTGCAGGAATCAGAACTCAGCACCTGCCAGTCCCCCTGAGAAGGGGCAGAGCTCCCCGTGGCTGGCACCTGCCACCGTGAGTGAGGGCAGCTGCAGGTCTGGCAGGGGGGCGTCGTGGGAGGGGCTCCCCCAGCCCAGGACCACTGGAGTCTCACGCTCCTCCCCCTGGCTGGCCTCCCCCTCCCCTCCCCCCTCCTCCCCAGGGTTTAGAGCTTGAGGAGAACTTTAAGCTGAGAAACTTGCCACTAGCCCTGCAGAAGGCAAGCTCTAAGTTCTCTCCGCGTGCGGCCCGGGGGCCTCTGGGGAGGCCAGGCTCGCAGGGCGGGCGTCTGTGGTGCGCCTGGCGCAGCCTGAAGCTTGTCCTTGGCTCTCCGCGGTGCGGGGCGCGCGGGCTGCGCTCCCAGCTGCGTGACGCAGAGCGCGCTGCGGGCCACGCGGAAGGTGCGGGGCGGGACGGCGTGGGGTGCACGCTCAGCTCAGGATCCGGGCGTGGGGTGCACGCTCGGCTCGGGATTCGGGCAGCGCGAGTCTCCGGCAGGTACGCGCGCTCACCAGGCGCACAGCCCCGGGCTGCGGCTGCGGCAGCGGCGGGTCGGGATGGGATGGTGGGGGACCGGCGCCGGGCGGGGACGCGGGTCCGGGGAGCGTGCGCGGGGGTCCGCTGGGGTCCCGGGCGCGGGCTCCCGTGCGGAGCCGCGGGCTGCGGGGACCTGGGCTCAGGCCGGCGAGGGCGCGGGCTGGGGAGCAGCCGGACGAGGCCGGGATGCCGGGAGGATGCGGCTCCGGGTCCGTGCGGACGCGGGCACTGCGACAGGACGGCACGGTCTGCCCGGCAGGCAGTGCCTCGCCCGCCCGGGAGCTGGGGGGGGTGGGGGTGGACTGGGCGGATGCTGTGCTCTTGCTCCGGACCCAGGACCACAGCACCCACTTCCTCCGCCCCAGGTGCGTGTAGCAATTTGCGATCTCGAAATGCTTTCCTCCCCGGGGGCTGAGAAGACCCGGAAAGGGAGTCTGCGGGTCTAGGGGGAGAAGTAGAGGTCCCACGTGTAATTCCATGGCTCTGTTTCCTGGTCTTTGGGGTCGAGATTGGGGGGAGGGGTGTGAGTTACATGGAGCTCCTGTCTCTGAGTTCCCACGGTCCTGGGTCCACGTGGCAGCTGTGAAAAGTTGAGCCCTATAAGCAGAGTTTTATTCTTCTGGCCTTGATGTCTGTTCCCGAGGGACCGGAGGTTTACACCGGGGATGAGGTCTTCCCGCCTCCACACCTGGGACATGGGAACCTCAGGCTCTGAGCTGACACCCATGCGTGTGGGCGGCCTCTCCCCCAGGCCCTTGGGCTCTGTCCCTGTGGAATGGCTCAGTGCAGCGCTCAGGACCGGCCACTCACCACCCCTGGGCCTTGATGGCAACAGCTAGTTCCACACTCTTGCCAGGTGACATCCGTGGGCGTGCATGTTGTATGCTGGATTCTTCCTGTGTTGGCAGCCACCATCTCCCCATCCTCCTGGAAGCCAGTCATTTCAGAGCGCTCTCCACGCTGCTTAGTGGGCAGCTGTCAGGAGAATGCATGAACGAGTGCTTCTGAGTTTCTTAGACAAGGTCCTTCCTGGCACACACTTAGTCTGCTACTCGGCCCATTCCATCCTGCCACCCTATGGCCTGTCCTGTGCTGGGCCCAGTCCTGAGAGGGGGTGAGAGCCATCTCTATCCCAGCTCCTCTCCCCCCCACCCCCCCTAGGCCCAGAGGAGCTGTCTGCCTGTGAGATTCCTGCGCCTCGTTTTCCTCTCTGGCAGCTGTAAACCTTCCTAGCTCACCTGCGTCCATAGGGTAGTCTGTAGCCCTGCCAGGGCCACCTCCACATGAGTGCTGGCCGGACCTGGGGAGCCACTGGGCCAGCACGGGGTCCTGCCTTGTCCGTTTGGGCCGCTGTAACAGAACCCACAGATGGGGCGGCTCATACACAGAAGTTTGTGTCTCACAGCTCGGAGGCTGGGAGTCCAAGATCGGAGTGTCGGCAGAGGTGGTGAGGGCTCCCTTCCGGGGTGCAGACATCTCCTGTGACCTCACAGGACAGAGGGCGCAGGGAGCTCTCTGAGGTCTCCTTTATAAGGGCGCTAACCCCATCACGAGGACCCCATCCTTATGACCTCCTCACCTCTCCAAGGCCCCACCTCCAAATACCATCACCCTGGGGGTTAGGTATTTAAGGGACCAGGTTTAGACCGTAGCATTCCACTGCTGTCCCCTCCAAATCCACGTCCTTCTCACATGCAAAACACATTCATTCCATTCCAGCAGCCCCCAAAGTCTTAACACATTCCAGAATCAACTCTGAAGTCCAAGTTCCCATCTAAACCTTATCTAGAACAGATGTGGCTGGTGTGGCTCAGTGGTTGAGGGTAGACCTATGAACCAAGAGGCCATGGTTTGATTTCTAGTCAGGACCCATGAGGTCTCGATCCCTAGTGGGAGGTGTGCTGGAGGCAGCCAATCAATGATTTGCTCTCATTGCTGATGTTTCTATCTTTCCCTCTGAAATCAATCAACCAATCAATATATAGATAGATCAGATGTGGGTGAGACTTGAGGTGGATTCCTTCTGAGGCACGGATGTTCCTCTCTAGCTGTGAACCTGTGAAATCAGACGGGTCATATGTTTCCACAATACAGCGATGGGACAGGCACGGACAGCCACTGGGGTGGGGCCTGGGCTGGAACTGCGTGCTCTAGGGCTTTGCCGGTCTGGATTGCCTACCCCCACAGCTCCACTGGGCATTGGCCTTGCCGTGCCCCTTGCCTGGGCCCATGTTCCTGAAGCTCTGGGCGCCCCCATCCTTCTGGGTGCCCCAGGCTTGTGCACTGTTCACACAGCATCGCGGGCTTCTCTCGCACCACCTCCAGAATCTTCCCCCCTCTGCCCATCATCCCATTTAAAAAAAATATATATATTTTATTGATATTTTTACAGTGAGGAAGAGAGAGGGATAAGAAAGCTAGAAACATCGATGAGAGAGAAACATCAACCAGCTGCCTCCTGCACATCCCCCACTGGGGATGTGCTCCTAACCAAGGCACATGCCCTTGACGGGAATCAAACCTGGGACCCTTCAGTCCGACACTCTACTGAGCCAAACCGATTTTGGCCCATCATCCCGTTTTAAGGCCACGTCCACCTGCGTAAGGTTGGACACAGCAGCACCCACTCCTGGTGCCAGTGTTTTGTATTCATGGGGGGAAAGTGTGTCTCCTCTGGGCAGGTTGGGGTTTGGGAGTGGGCCTGGCCAAGGGGCGGGGGGAGGGAAGGGGGCTGCAGAGGTGAGGGTTGGCTGGAGCCCTCCTGTCACTGAGCATTTTCCCAGGGTCAGGGGCCAGGTGGCTGAACTGCCTAGCACTGGGCTGAGCCAGGTGAGGGCTGGGTGGGCCCTCACTCCTGACAGGTCCCTCGCACCTCCCCAGGGCACAGTGACCACATGTTGAAGTGGATGAATGGACAGGAAAGGCCTGTCTGTGAGTGACCATCTTGTGTGATGGAAGGCGATGTGGCCGGAAAGGGCTTCCCGGTGGAAGAGGGAGGTGAGCCCTCATGATTCTCTTGTCCCAGGAGGCCCTCTTGCCCCAGGTGGCCCTCTTGCATACCTTCAGAGCCACTGGGTAGGGAGTGACATGGGGCGTGCTGTGCCTGCACAGCCAAGGGTTCGGCGAGCCTGAGGGAGGGTGGTGAAGGATGGAGAAAAGACAGACAAGAGAATAAGCTGACTCTGGGTGGATCTTCTGTGCCTGGCTGAGGCCACAGAACAGATGCAGATAACAAGGCTGATGCTTTATTTATAGTTGGGGCAAACAAGGTATTTACAATGTTCGTGTAAGTTTTGCTTGTTTTGACAGCACTTGCTGCCCCTCCCACAGCCCATTAGCTACCCAGGAAAGATCTAGGGAGCAGTTACAAGATCAAGCCTAATTATGCTTAGAGGGCAGTGCCCTCCAAGCTGGGACTTGTTTGTGACCTTGCCATCAGGTCAGTCTGAGGTCTAACCCTATAACCACTCCCTACAATGAGGTGCTGTTGTGGGGTGACATGTGGGTGTTGTTGTGGGGTGACATGGGGTGCTGTTGTGGGGTGACATGGGATGTTGTTGTGGGGTGACATGGAGTGCTATTGTGGGGTGACATGGGGTGCTTTGTGGGGTGACATGGAGTGATGTGGGGTGACATGGGGTGCTATTGTGGGGTGACATGGGGTGCTGTTGTGGGGTGTCATGAAGTGATGTGGGGTGACGTTGGGTGACTTGGGGGTGACATTGTGGGGTGACTTGGGAGTGACATTCCAGGACATGATCTCCAGCATCATGGCTTTAAGGAAATCATCTCATCCTCAGTGATGGCAACGGTGGCATTAGCGCCGGAGCAAAGGATCTGAGAAAAGGAGACCCGTTCCTTTTCCGGACTTGTCCCGTCGGCGGACAGCTGTGCCTCGATTTGAAACTCTTTGTACTTAGTAGGATCTCTTCCTTTTGGAAAATGAAAGCAGTGGACGCACGTCAGGAGCGTGGTGACAGGATGTGGGGTGTGCCCGCATGACCGGCCAGTTCCCTCTGGCCCGGCTGCTGGGTGCTGCTGGACGTGCTGAGTGGAGGGTGGGGTGAGCTCTTCCTCCGGCCCTTCCCAGTGACCTGAGCCCTTGTGAACAGAGCCTGGGGCCTGGGGATGTGCTTGTGCTCCCACACGGCCCAGGCACCCCAACGGAGGGACAGGGTTCCGGGCAGACGGACAAACGGCCGGGATCCACCCCAGGAACCTGACGGGCCCGCTCAGGACCCCTGCCCCCGCCCCCTCTGTGTTTCAGCCGTCCTCCCCGGCGCATTCCCAGGCTGAGCAGAGCCCGTCGTGGGAGGCGGGAGGCCGTGGAGGCCGGAGCAGGCGGGCAGGATGGAGCCCTCGGCCCGGAGAGCTGGCTGCACGCAGGAGGACGGCTTCGGGGTGCAGCCCCGGAGGGTGGCAGACCTGGGCCGGGTCCCCAGCCTCCGGCGGAGCAGCAGCAGCCTCTGCAGGAGCAGGCGGTCGCAGTACCCCTTCAGCAGCTGTGAGAAGGTAGGCTTCCAGGGGCCGGGGGTCCCAGAGCACCCTGGGGCCCAGTGACCACGGAGGGGGGTGTCCTGCTGGGCTGAGACCCCTGCCCTGGGGGCTGCAGCCCAGAAAACCCAGGAGGAGAGAGAACCGGAGAGAACAGCAGGTGCCAGTTTGTTTCCTCATCCCACCCCCGAGTGGGTGCACGATCACTTCCTGTTCTGACTGGGAGGTGCTGAGTAAGTTGTCACCCCTGACCCCGCCTGGCAGCCACTTCCTGTTCTCTGTCTGACTGGGAAGCCCCAAGCACGACCCTAGTCCTGGGCCAGGTCACGAGGCCTTGGACAAGACCATGTGGGCTGAGCACGGGTCCTGTCACCGTCCTTGTGAGCCTGCTGACCCCCCAGGACCAGGACAGGTGTCCAGGTCCCCCCCCCCCCCCCCCCCCCCCCCCGCTCCCAACCTTTCCACCACTCCGAGGCGAGGCGTTCCCCGGAAGCATGCTGACACAGACTGTAGGTGCTGTGCAAACTCAGGTTGGGCCCAAGAGGGAGCGCTTCCGCAGGCTCCCTCCTCCGTCCGAAGCACACACCCGAGCGCGAGGGTGGCTCTCACCCGTGTGTGGGAGGGCCTGGGGCTCCCTTTTCCGAAAAGCGCTCCTTGGAGCTTGTGGGGTTGGGAACATCCGGGTCTAAGGAGGTGTAGGATGTGCAGGCCTGAGTGCTCCTGATTTTACCCTCAGCAGGAAAACCTCAGCTCATGGATCCCTGAAAACATCAAGAAGAAACAATGCATGTACTTCGTGGAAAGCTCCAAGCTGTCTGATGCTGGGTAAGGTCCCTCGCTCTGTCCCCACTTGGAAGGCTGGTGAGAGCAAGGCTGACCTGGGCCTCAGCCGGGCACGGTCCCCGTATGCACCCGGGGTGCTCGGATCCTCCCGTCTACCCCAGGAGCTTGCCGTGGGGAAGGAGGCGTGCCCCGCCCTGCTTGGCAGTTGAGGTGCAGAGATTTCAGGGGGCTTGTTCAGGGTCTGACTGTGGTCACTCTGCAGCGGTGCTTGGACCCACTGTGGTCGGCGCTCCACATTCCTCACCTCGAGAAGAGCTCATGTCCATCTGGATAGTGTCACGGGGCTCGGGGACCAGAAGGGACTTCAGGGAACGTCCACAGCTCAGACTTCTCACTTAGGAGGGCCCGGGCAGACCGGCCCACCCTGCCGCAGGCGAGTGGGCATGGGTAAAGCCACCAAGGCCGCCTCCGTGGGCCCCCGCCATGGCCACGTTGCCTCGAAGATGCCCGAAGTTGCTCTCCTGGCCGAGGGCTCCCCAGCTGGGTGCCCCTGAGTTGTGTGAACCTGAGGGCATCTGGAGAGGGACCCCCACACATTCCTGTTCCTGGGTGCCCTGGAGTGGCATCCATGGTTTTATTAAATTTACTAGAGGCCCAATGCATGAAATTCGTGCATGGGGTTGGGGGGGGGGGTGTCCTTCAGCCTATCCTGCTCCTCTCTAATCTGGGATCCCTCGAGGGATGTTAAACTGCCCATTTAGACCCGGTGGGATCGGGTCTAAATGAGCTGTCGGACATCCCTCTCACAATCCAGGACTGCTGGCTCCCAATTGCTCGCCTGCCTGATTGCTCCTAAGTGCTTCTGCCAGCCAGCCTGATCACCCCCTAACCACTCCCATGCCAGCCTGATTAATGTCTAATTGCTCCCCTGTCAGTCTGTTTGCCCCCAACTTCCCTCCTCTGCTGGCCTGGCCACCCCTAACTGCCCTCCGTTGCAGACCTGGGTTGATTGCCTCCAACTGCCCTTCCCTGCAGGCCTGGTGCCTCCCAACTGACCCACCCCCCTCTGCTGGCCATCTTGTGTCCACATAGGGGCAGGATATTTGACCACATGGGGGCAGCCATCTTGTGTGTTGGAGTGATTGTCAATCTGCATATTACTCTTTTTTAAAAAAAATATATTTTTATTGATTTTTTTACAGAGAGGAAGAGGGAGGGATAGAGAGTTAGAAACATCGATGAGAGAGAATCATCGATCAGCTGCCTCTTGCACAACCCCTACTGGGGATGTGCCCGCAACCAAGGTACATGCCCTTGACGGGAATCGAACCTTTCAGTCCGCAGGCCAATGCTCTATCCACTGAGCCAAACCGGTTTTGGCTGCATATTACTCTTTTATTAGATAGGATAGAGGCCTGGTGCACGGGTGGGGGCCAGCTGGTTTGCCCTGAAGGGTGTCCTGGATCAGGGTGGGGGTTCCCTTGGGGCATAAGGCAGCCTGAGGGAGGGGCCTGTGGTGGTTTGCAGGCTGGCCACGCCCCCCAGTGACCCAAGCAGAGGCCCTGGTATCTGTAATTTATTTACCTTCTACAATTGAAACTTTATTGCCTGGAGTGGAGCCAAGCCCCATGCTCACTCTGGCTGCCATTTCTGTTTGGTTTTATGTATCTTGTATAAATGAAACTTTGTAGCCTTGAGTGGAGGCCTAGGCTGGTCTGGGTGTGTGGAAAGCTTGGCTTCCTCCATTGAAACCCAAGCCTCTCAACTGCTCTCTGTGGCCGCAGCCATCTTGATTGGGGT
Organism: Pipistrellus kuhlii; assembly: GCF_014108245.1. Lineage (NCBI taxonomy): Eukaryota > Metazoa > Chordata > Mammalia > Chiroptera > Vespertilionidae > Pipistrellus > Pipistrellus kuhlii. The sequence continues at coordinate 4,966,970 of NW_023425515.1, forward strand.
TAATTTGCATACTTGCTCTGATTGGCTAGTAGGCATGGCTTGGGGCGTGGATGGGGCGTGGCTTGAGTGGAGTTATGGTTAATTTGCATATTACTCTTTTATTAGGTAGGATTGGGATAACGTGGGTTAATAATATTGTATAAGTTTCAGGTATTATGCAACTTCTATAATTTGACATCCCTGTGCTCTATGATGTGCTCACCATCCAAAATCTAATGTCCACTGTCATTGTGTATTTGACCCTCTTTACCCTCTTCTCAACCTCCCCCTCTAGGAACCACCGTACTGTTGTTGTTCATGTCTGTGAGTTTGTTTTACATTGTTTGCTCTGTTGTTGTTTTCTGTTTTATATCCCATGTGTGAATGACATCATATGGTTCTTGTATTTTCCATCTGACTTATTTCACTTAGCACGATACTCACAAACTTCATCCATGCTGTGGCATATGGCAGAATTTTATCTTTTTTTATGACTGAGTGATATTCCACTGTCTATATGAAACATGGCCACTAAGCTTATGGTTTCAGAGGGGATTTTGTGAACTTCAAAGGCAAGGGAAGTAAAAGAAAAAAACAGATGAACAGACCAGCCAAACTAAAAAGCTTCTGCACAGCGAAAGGAACCATCCACAGGCAGAAAGGCAACCAACTGAATGGGAGGAGTGATTTCCAAACAATACATCTGAAAAGGAGCTAATATCCAAAATACATGAGGAGCTCATATGACAAAACCATATAAAACTAACCATCCCATTTAAAAATGGGCAGAGCATCTGAACAGATACTTTTCCAAAGAAGACATACGTGTGGCCAATAGATAGATGAAATGGTCCTCCACGTCACTAAACATCAGGGAAGTGCAAATCAGAGTTCACACCTGTGAGGAGGGCTGTTACCAGTAAGGCAGATGTGGGTGAGAACTCGGAGGAACGGAACCCTCACCTGTTGTTAGTGGGAATGTAAAATGGTGCAGCCACGGTGGGAAACAGTTCCCCCGAAAATGAAGACCAGAGCCACCGTGTCACCCAGAAACCCTCCTCTGTTGGTATTCTTGAGGTTGAACAGGGCATAGATTCTAGGCCGTGTCTCCCTTGCAGACACACCGTAGGCTGTGCTGTGCCACAAGCGGGCCACACTGGTTCTTACTTCTAGTCACCTGAAGAACTCCTCTCTATTCTTCCTATCAGAGGTGGCCTGATGCAGATGCCACCTCTGCCAGGGAGCCCTCCTTGACCACTCCCCAGGGAGTAACCGCTTCCTCCCACCACACTCTGGGTAGTTGTCTCCTCAGAGTCCTGACCTCCGACCAAGGCAGAGTCACCTCCTACTCCCCATGATGGACACATAGTCAGCATCCAGCTCACATTTGCTGGATAAAATGGGAGCAGGCGTGTCCTAGTGTGGAGCAGATAGAGGAGGGGTATGACTCGGAATCAGAGGCGGATGATCACTGGTTTCTGGGATGCTACGATACGCCCAGGGTGTTGTCACTAGAAGTGCCACGTGGCTCTGTGTGGGGTCTACACCCTGGCTTGGCTCCTCCTCGTCAGATAAGAGCTTCGTTTCTCCCAGGTGGTTCTGGGACCGACGCTGAGGGAGGGAAAGTTGCCACCAAGCTCCAGCCGACAGCGTGTGGCTGGTGCCCTTGAATAGACTTGGTGCGTGGTCGGAGTTTCAGGTTTACCACACATTCTGACAACAGACTGTGGGTTTTGCATTGAGTTCTCCAGCCTTAGTTATTTGAAAACAGGCTTATGAAAATAGCCTGGGAGGGAACTTGGGATACACAGGAAGGCTTCCCGTATAGGAATCACGGGTTTCAAAAATGTTTTGGAGACTGTAGTCTGGTTTCTAGTTTATAGGGTTCACTGATGGAACCCTGGCCCCTTCTTTCCTCTGAACTCTGAACCCGTGGAGACATATTGATGGGTTGGTGAGGGCTGGGGGGGGGGGGGGGGGGAGGGGAAGAGACACGTTGGATTTGAGGCAGAAATGGGGTTTCTGCTCCTGTGGTGCTTCTGACCACTTTGAAGAAGTAGTGCTCAGTATGCGTCTGGTTCTGAAAACTTCCAGAAGCCCCTTTATTAATAAGGGGTTCGATGCAAGGAGATGCTACAGGGAGGTAACAGATGGAGTGGCCTATGGGTCCAGGTGTTACCTGAGAGGGTGTGTGTGTGTGTGTGTGTGTGTGAGTGACTGCCTGCAGCAGCTTTGCCGGACTGCAGGCAGGGCCCCCGATGGGGGAAAGCTGTGCCTCTCACGGCTGCTAGCGGAGAGATTCTCATTTCTGCCCATCTAGGCCAAGCTCTGGGAGCCATTCTGACTGGGTCAGCGGTTTCCATGTGGTTTCCTGCACCGTCAGGCTTGGAAACGCCACGTAGATTCAAGCTCTCATCTCATCAGAGGGCAATGGCCAGAGGAGGGAAAGGAGGCAGCTTGCCACAGGCTGACCGCTAGAAACACAAGACAGTCTGGGGCAGCCCGGGGCCAGAGTGTGGGAGCTCAGGCCCTCACCCTCTCTTCCCTGCCTGGGCCCGTACATCGAGGAGGCCACACGAGGTGTCACCAAAGGTCCCTGTGAGTCTGAAAGCGCCTTGCGTCTGCCAAAGGGTTGGAGGGGAGGGTCACATGGGCCTGTGCTCACAGCCCCGGGACCCCCCCTCCCCCATGAGCAGCAGAAACACGGGTAGCCAGGCCCCACTTCACGAGCAGTGAGAGGACAGCTGGGGGACCAGCACCCTTGGGTTGGGGACACTCTGAACCACCCTGGGTTCTCTGCCTGGTTAATTTGCATTAATAACATTATAAGTGATTGCCTACCTACATCCTCATTGGACCTTCACACATTTGGCAGGGTTGGTATCGGGAATATATTATTTCTCCCATTTAATGATGGAGGGCCTGAAATTCAAAGCCCCTAAGGTCACACGATTAGCAAGTGTCCAGACATCTGTCTGCTCTCTCCTGGTCCGGGAGTCTCTCCAGGCATCGTCCGGCTCATGTTTTAGACTTTCTTTCTTTTGGTCTCACCTGTGTCTGGTCTCTCAGGTCATTTGTGAATGATCGGAAAGAAGGAACCTAGAACATTTGTGGACTTGGCGTTGGACAAGGTGTCACTGGCTGGGTGGGGCAGGGGTGCCTCCTGCCGGCCCCACGTGGCCAGCGCGGACACCGTGGCCGTGGCTGGGGCCTCTGGCTGTTGGGTGGGGGTGAGAGTCCTGGCTCTCTGCGGGGCCTCCTCTGACACCCTCAGTGGGGAGCAGGGGGCCCCTTGGGGCCGGTGGTGACCGCGGCGTCTCTGCAGGAAGGTGGTGTGTGAGTGCGGCTACACCCGCGAGCAGCACTTGGAGGAGGCCATCAAGCCCCAGGCCTTCCAGGGCCACGAGTGGGACCCCAAAAAGCACGTCCAGGAGATGCCGACGGATGCCTTTGGCGACATTGTCTTCACGGGCCTGAGCCAGAAGGTGGGAAAGGTTGGTTTCCATCGCCCCGCTGCCCTTTCTGTAGACCAGAGGTCCGGGGTGGGAGTGGGGAGCCGGCTAAAGCTCTGGGGGCACAGCACCCTCCGGGCATAAGGCATGGGGTGTGTGGGGGCTGCACAGGGCGAACGGGAGACACCTGCTCCCCGCCTCCATGGCCACTGCAGAGCAGGCTGGGGCTGCAGCCCGGGGAGTGGTATCTCCTGGCTGGGAGGCCTGGAGGTTTGCCAGGCCTGGGAGGGCTGGGGGCCACCTGGGCACAGGCATAGGTGGTAAGGAGGTGAGAGGGGATCTGGGGAGGCAGGTAGCAGAGGTGAGAGCTTCACAGGAGGCCGAGCAGGGTGGGGCGGGATCCCAGTGGAACCTCGGACCTCTGGGGGGTCCCTGGACCAGCAGCATCAGTGAGCGAGCGGCTTCTTGGCCGCACCCCAGACCTGCATATTTGGGAGCCCACTCACCTGCATCCTTCCGGAGGCTTCTGCCACAGCCTCTGGGCACCACTGCCCTGTGGGGTGGGGTGGACCCTCTGGGTTCTGAGTCGGATTTCTGGAACCTCTGAACCTCATACCAGCTGGGCGACACCTTCCCCCTTCGCTCCTCTGAGCCGCCCACGTGGCCAGGGAGGGGGAACCGGGAGAGGGCTGGGGTGGTGTCACCCTGGCCCCCGTGTCCTCCAGCCCACAGCTGCTCTGCGTCAGCACCGCCGTGTGTGGGTGCACCCCAAGCCCCTGTCCCCTGGAGCTGCTCCCAGGGTGATTGCAGGCTGGCAGCCTCACCCCCGACAGCAGGAGGAGCCCTGAGAGCCGGGGCAGGGGGGTCTTTGGCAACATGCAGTCGGGGGAGGGGGTGGCTCAGAGCAAGGGCGAGGTGTCTGGACACGAGGCTGAGGACAGCTGTCCTCACATGACAGCCAGAGGTGGGGACCCAGACAGTGCTGCCGTGAGGGAGGTGGCACCGGGTGAGGAGAAGGGTCAGCGATAACCACGGCTCTACAGCGACACTGGGATCGGGACCAGGGTCCTCAGGCCTCGGAGGAGTGAGAGGAGAGGGTGCTGTGGCCCCCAGCTGGGGAGCTGGGCGGGGTGTGTGTGTGTGTGAGGGTGACAGCTGGCTCCTTAGGCTCCTGTCACTCCCGATGGCCTCTCCTCCGGCCTTCCGGCCTCGGTCTCCCTCTTCTCTCTCTATTTGAGTCCTCCCTGGACATGACTCTTTATACTCATGGGGCCCAGACCTAGGGGTGAGGCACCTCCACCAGGCAAAAGGGCTCTTAGGCATGGCCGGTGTGGGGTTTCGGGGGGCTTGGGTGGTGCCCGCTGACCCGGGGGCTCCTCTGCTGTCTCCTCACTCCCCTGCAGTACGTCCGCCTCTCCCAGGACACTCCCTCCAGTGTGACCTACCAGCTCATGACGCAGCACTGGGGCCTGGACGTCCCCAACCTGCTCATCTCGGTCACGGGCGGGGCCAAGGACTTCAACATGAAGCCCCGGCTGAAGAGCGTCTTCCGCAGAGGCCTGGTTAAGGTGGCCCAGACCACAGGTGGGCGGGGACAGCAGGCCAGACCACAGGTGGGCGGGGACAGCAGGCCAGACCACAGGTGGGCGGGGACAGCAGGCCAGGCCGCAGGTGGGCGGGGACAGCAGGCCAGGCCGCAGGTGGGCGGGGACAGCAGGTCAGACCACAGAGAGGCAGGGTCAGCAGGCCAGGCCACAGGGAGGCAGGGACAGCAGGCCAGGCCACAGGGAGGCAGACACCAGACCAGACCACAGATGGGCGGGGACAGCAGGCCAGACCACAGGTGGGCGGGGACAGCAGGCCAGACCGCAGGTGGGCGGGGACCGCAGGTCAGACCGCAGGTGGGCGGGGACCGCAGGTCAGACCGCAGGTGGGCGGGGACAGCAGGCCAGACCACAGGTGGGCGGGGACAGCAGGCCAGACCACAGGTGGGCGGGGACAGCAGGCCATAACTGGCGAGTGGAGAAGTGTCTGTTCAGATTCACCCAACCTCACCTGCCTGAAGCATCTCCTTCACCCTCTGCTGCCATCCCTGGGCTTGCTCAATGGGGCAGATGTGGCTCCACGCAGCTCCCGATGGTGGTGCCTGCTGGGCATGGAGAGGAGGTGTCGGTGAAGCGTCTCTGTCAGCGAGTCTCTTTGAACTTATCCCTGAAAATGGGGTTGGAAGCCCTGCAGAGCCGGGCATGAGCGTCAGAAGCACAGGCCCAGGCATCCGGTGTCTGCGTGGCAGGGTGCACACCAGGACCCACGGGCCTGCCCGCCCTCCGCTCCTTCCCCAGGGGCCTGGATTATCACCGGGGGGTCCCACACCGGCGTGATGAAGCAGGTGGGCGAGGCCGTGCGCGACTTCAGCCTGAGCAGCAGCTGCAGCGAAGCAGAGGTCGTCACCATCGGGATTGCCACGTGGGGCACCGTGCACAACCGAGAGGGCCTGGTCCACCCCATGGTGAGCGCTTGGGCCCTCCTGGGGAGGGCAGGCTCCGAGGGGTGCTGCCAGGGTCTTAGGGCGCTGCAGCGGGCAGGCCCTCATCTCGGCCTGTAAATGCTCCATAGGGGAAGAGGCTGGAAGGAATAAAGGGGACACGGGCTCAAGTCCCCCATGCCACAGACCCTGGTGACCCGGGACAAGCAGCTAGCTTGGCTGGACTCTGGTTTCCCGCTGTAAGATTCCAGGATCGGTTCACAAAAGGTCCCTAACAAACGGCTGCTCGGATGTGAACTGGACTTAGCAGAAGGAAGTGGCATGGCCAAGGTCACACAGGGGTGAGCACCTGCCATTGCCTGGGACAGTTAGTGACTATACATGTCATGGCTTAGAGCACATGTGTCAAACACAAGGCCCGCGGGCCAAATCCGTCCCGCCAGGCCTTGCAATGTGGCCCGCACCGCGCTGTCATCACTGCACTCCGCTGCGTTTCCATCACAATGACAGTTTATGACTGTTCAGTAAACCATTCGGTCCACGATTTAGGCTGGATTTTAGATTTTGGCCCCTTCTCTGATTGAGTTCGACACCCCTAGCTTAGAGCCACAGAAATGGCCTCCCCTGCAGCCTGGAGACCAGGACTCTGAGATCGGCATCACTTGGCCTAAATCAGTGGTCGGCAAACTGCGGCTCGCGAGCCACATGCGGCATTTGGGCCCCTTGCGTTTTTAGCAAAGGCCAGCTTAGGAGCACCCTAATTAAGTTAATAACAATGTATTTGCCTATATAGCTTACGTTTAAAACATTTGGCTCTCAAAAGAAATTTCAATCGTTGTACTGTTGATATTTGGCTCCGTTGACTCATGAGTTTACCAACCACTGGCCTAAATTAAGGTGCTGGCAGGGCCTTGCTCCCTCCTAAGGCTGTAGGGAGAAGCCATTCCTGCCTCTCCCGGCTCCTGGTGGCTGACAGGTTTCCTTGTCTTGGAGCCGCATCACTCCAGCCTCTGTCTCTGTGGTCACAGACTGAAGATGGTTATGGTGGCATTTAGGACCCAGCTGGACAGTCTAGAATAATCTTCCCACCTTAAGATCCTTAACTCGGTCACAACTGCAAAGGCTTTTTCCAAATAAGGTCACATTCACAGGTTCGGAGGGGGGGGGGGTTAGGGCCTGAAGTCTCTTGGGGTCATTTCCCTGCCCCCCTGCCCCCATTTCTAGCATTCACCATCCAGAACTTCCCGTCCACGTGTCTGACTCTTCCCTGGCCACCCCCAGGGCGGCTTCCCTGCCGAGTACATCATGGACGAGGAAGGGCAGGGTCACCTGACCTGCCTGGACAGCAACCACTCCCACTTCATCCTTGTGGACGACGGGACCCACGGCCGCTATGGGGTCGAGATCCCCCTGAGGTCCAAGCTGGAGAAGTTCATCTCGGAGCAGACGAAGGAGAGAGGAGGTGAGGCAGCGCGCTTCCAGGGGCACCGCAGGCTGGTCAGGGTGACGGGGGCACAGCTGGCGGCCACCTGGCCGTCCCCCAGGCGGGGAGGGGCGCTTAGGGCACAGTCTGAGCACACGTGGATGTCTTTACACTGAGTCCGGAGGTCCTCTCCTCGTGCCCCGTGTAGCCAGGGGCCGGAAGTCAGGGCAGGCCCCGGCTTTTCTGCTCACGCTCAGGTCAGAGACCAACCTGCAGTCACTTTACAAGCTCGACCTCGGGTAGAAGTAAGAAAGTGCGCCCTGGGGCCTGGCATCTTTTCCCCTGTGGGTGGGATGGGATGGGTTCTCGGACAATGGGGGTCAGAGACGGGGTTTGGGGTGCGGGCAGGACCCGGGATAACAGGCTCTGGCTCTGTCCCTGGGTTCGTCAGGCACCATGAGAGCAGAGGTTCTCAAGCTTTGCTGCACAGCAGAGTCCCCTGGAAGGCTTGTCAGTCACCCCTTGGGCCCGCCCCTGGTCTGTTCCTGCACAGCAGAGTCCCCTGGAAGGCTTGTCAGTCACCCCTTGGGCCCGCCCCTGGTCTGTTCCTGCACAGCAGAGTCCCCTGGAAGGCTTGTCAGTCACCCCCCGCCCCCCCCCACCGGCCTGCCCCTGCTCTGTGACTCAGGTCTAGGTGGGCAGCAGCTGCTTCTAGGCTCCCAGGTGACAATGACTTGCTGGTCGGGGCCACCCTCTGGCCCTGTTTGGACTGAGAGACCCAGGTGGGAGTGTTAGGCTGGAGTGAGTGGGGACAGTGTGATTGCGGCAGCTCTTAGAGCAGGTTTGCTGCTGGGGAAGGATTTTTCTAACGGGACTCCTGGCTGCAGGCTGAGGAAAGGCTCATGGTGGGGCCAAGTGTCTGGACAGAGGACTGAGGTTTGGTCCCCGTGGTTCGGATGCTGTGCTCCCGGGCCACACGGTGCGTTATGCCCACCTGCTCGAGGTGTCCCACGGCCTGCCCAGACCCGAGGCGCCATGAACGGGCTGCAGAGAAAAGCAGGGGGGTCATGTGGCGGAGCCATCACGAATTTGCTCTCTTATGTAGGACAGGCGGATGACGTGTGACTCCACAGCGTCAGCCTTATTTACTTATTTTATTGTTAATTCTCATTCAAGGATATTTTTCTATTGATTTTTAAGAGAGTGGAAGGGAGGGAGGGAGGGAGGGAGAGAGAGAGAGAGAGAGAGAGAGAGAGAGAGAGAGAGAGAGAGAGAGAGACATCGATGTGAGAGAAATACATCAATTGGTTGCCTCCTGGAGGATTGAGCCTACAATTGAGGCATGTGCCCTTGTCCCACATCAAACCTGAGATCCTCAGTCCACAGGCTGACACTCCAACCACTGAGCCAAACCAGCCAGGGCCAGAGTGTCAGCCTTTGAAAGCTGCTGAGCACTGTGACACTTCCTCGCTATCAGCCTGGAGCTGCAGGGGGTGGGGCAGCATCCCAGGTGGAGCGGAGCCCCACATGCCCTCCCTGGGGCTCTGTGCTTCGTCCCAGGCGTGGCCATCAAGATCCCCATCGTCTGTGTGGTGCTGGAGGGAGGACCTGGCACGCTGCACGTAAGTCCTGGCCAGTGGTTAGGGGCCCCTGGGGGTCAAGTCCGGCTTCAGGGGGGACAGCTGACCCAACGCTGTTCCCAGCATCCTATTGGTCACTGGCAGGAGAGGGTGAGGAGCTGCCCCAGGAGATGGAGAAGGGGCAGCCCCCATGCGGTGGGCCCTCTCCAGGTGAGGGAGGATGGGGCACTAGCTAGGGCCCTGGGCGATGGACCAGTAAGAGGGGCTCCAGAGGGGACTGCAGCAAGGATGGGGTGACGGTCCTCTGCCTCCAGGACCAGGGCAGCCACGGGTGTGGCAGCTGGACGTCACGGAGGTTCCTCAGCAGTGTTAACGCGCCGCCCACGGACCTTCATTCTGAGCCCACTCCCCAGTGTGTGGCTCACCTCGTCCGTGGCACCTCCATGCAGGAACGTATGTGACGGCCCAGCCTGCCAGTTTGGCGCAGGAGCATAGAAAACGTCATTAAACGTTCCGTCACCCCAGGAGGTGAAAGTGAGACTCAGGGGTTTCCTGGGGTGATAGGGACACATCTGGTCCTCACGCCCGCCATCCTCAGGCTCCTCCTCATGGTTTTCCCGCTCATGGCACAGCACCTGCTCCCGGGCAGGCATTCTGCCACTGGGTGAGGGGCCCCTTCCCGGAACTGCAATCATGCTGGGTCCCTGGGGAAATGTGCCTTGGCCAGAATCAAACCTGAGACCCTTCAGTCCACAGGCTGACACTCCAACCACTGAGCCAAACCAGCCAGGGCCAGAGTGTCAGCCTTTGAAAGCTGCTTAGCACTGTGACACTTCCTCAGCGAAGGAGGGGGGGGGGACCTCTGGCCCAGGCAGCACCCCGTCTCTGGAGATGCTCTGGTGTCCTGCTCTGGAGCTGTTGAGTGACAGGTCTGGAGGAGATGGTGTGTCAGCTGGACACTCCCCAGCATCTCAGGATTGGCCGTCTCCCCCCTCAGAGCAGGGGCTGCTGCGGCACTGATCAGTATTCTCAGTGAATGTCACTAAAGCCCTGAGCTCAGGCGTTAAATGCTGTCAGAGAGTTCCCCTTTTCGGGAAGCGTGAGCGTGGCGAGGGACCGGGTCCCGCTCACGGTCGGCCCCTGACTTGCAGACCATCTACAACGCCATCACCCACGGCACCCCGTGCGTGGTGGTGGAGGGCTCCGGCCGCGTGGCGGACGTCATCGCGCAGGTGGCCGGCCTGCCCATCTCCGAGATCACCATCGCCCTGATCCAGCAGAAGCTGGCCGTGTTTTTCCAGGAGATGTTCGAGACCTTCACCGAGGGCACCATTGTGGAGTGGACCAAGAAGGTGAGGCGGGCCGAAACCGGTGTGGCTCAGTGGATAGAGCGTCGGTCTGCGGACTGAAAGGTCCCGGGTTCGATTCCGGTCAAGGGCATGTACCTTGGTTGCGGGCACATCCCCGGTGGGGGGTGTGCAGGAGGCAGCTGGTCGATGTGTCTCTCTCATCGACGTTTCTAGCTCTCTATCCCTCTTCCTTCCTCTCTGTGAAAAATCAATAAAATATATTAAAAAAAGAAAAGAAAAAAAGAAAAGGAGGTGAGGCGGGCTGGCACGGTGGCCACCGGGAGCTGCTGGCCACAGGGCTGGGGCATGAGCGATCCAGAAACAGAGCCCCAGGGGCCTGGGTGGGCACGGGAGTGATCTGCAGAGGGTGGGGGCTTCGAGCTTGGCGGGTAGAGGGCCCGGGCAGGCGGGCGAGCTACAGCGAGGATGCACGCTGTCCTGCCGAGAGGGCGTGCCTGGAACCTGTCACCCGCAGAACTCCATGCCCAGCTGGCACACTGCAGGTCAGGGGCTCCTGGGTGGGAGGCCAGGATGCTGGTGCTTGGCCAGGAAGGGAGCAGAGGAGTGGGGAGCCGGGATTAGGGCAGCCAAGGTGCTGCCTGGTCATGCCCACCCCGAGCCTGGGGGGCTCAGGGCCTCTCGGTATGTTCATGGAGGCGCTCCAGGGTTGACTGGACGGGGAGGCAGGCAGAGCCTGTATAGACGGGGCCACCCATGGCTCCCACCCCAGGAGGTGATCTGGGAGGCATCTTCATGCTTCCTCGGAGGCATCAGTGGGCATGGGCCTCTCGTGGGCATCCTCAGGGTTAGTATTTCAGGGTACACTTCGGAGTGTTTGGGAGGCTGCAGAGCTACAGATGGGCAGAAAAGCTTCAAGGACCCCTTACAGACAGACCGGGCGGGGCATTCTCTCTAGACCAGTGGTCGGCAAACTGCGGCTCTCGAGCCACACGCGGCTTTTTGGCCCCTTGAGTGTGGTTCTTCCACAAAATACCACGTGCGGGGGTGCACATAGAGTGCGATTGAAACTTCATGGCCCATGCGCAGAAGTTGGTTTTTGGCTCTCAAAAGAAATTTCAATTGTTGTACTGCTGATAGTTGGCTCTGTTGACTCATGAGTTTGCCGACCACTGCTCTAGACTGTAGGGCAGGAGGCCTCCGATACTTGGAGGCTGTCTGGCTCAACTGGGGGCCCTGGGTCACTTGGAGTGGACTCAGAGGCAGCCATCTTCCCAATCCAGGTTTTAGGGGGCCCCAGCAAACTCACAGCCATGACCCCAGCCTCCAGGAGTGTGGCTGGAGCATCCCATGAAGCCCGTGGCCAGCGGGGTGAGCTCAGGGGAGAGCCCCCTGCAACCTGGTTCCTCTGGTCATGCTGACTGCTGTCTCGGGGCTGGGGGTCCGCCATCCTGAGCTCACATGATCCCTGTCTCCTGGCAGGATTCTCAGCACCTCTCTGATCCCTGTTTTCCCAACAGTAGGTGAGCCTGCAAAGTCACTGGGTCTATATCCTTTATCTGGCTCCATGGATGATGGGCCAGGCTGCAGACATTCCTGGAAATTTCGTCTTAAGCGCCTGATGTATACCTTTCAGGGCCAGTCTGTGGAGCACTGTAGCCCCCACTCTGTCTTATTTCAGGCCACATGGGCGGTCATGCCCACCAGCCAGAGACCACGGGGACACTCATAGGGACCAAGTGAAGGAGGACGCCCCCTCGGGAGCCATAGAGTGGGGGGAGATGCTGGGCGTCTGGCCCTGGTGGGGGCGGAGGTCAAGGCAGCCAGCTCTGTGGATGGCAGCAGGCCCTGCTTCGGGTTCTGTGGTGGCACAGGGACCTGTTCTTGTCGGCGCTTCCTTGGCCTCAGGGTGCCCTTGTTCGACGTGCATGTTCTGGAGCCTGTTTTTGCCATGTGCGCAGGCCGGTTCGTGAAGACTCTGAGGTCGGCTGTGAGCGCCAGCTGGGTTCCCCTCGGAGCCATGGGGGATGGGCGGGCAGGCCCGGGGCCTTTCCTGGTTGGTTGATAAATTATTCAGGCAGTTCTCAGAACCGACTCTAACCCACTGCTGTCCAGAGGGGCCTGTGTTTTTCCATCTTCCTTGTGTGTCATGAAAATGGCACTCATGGAATGGCACCGGGCCATCCAGGGGCGGCCCCTCATTGCCACTCTGGTTCGAAGGAGGGGGCCTCCAGCTTCATGGTCATGAGTAGTAATTCAGAGCTGCCGGTTGCTCAGTGGTTAGAGCATCGGCCGGCAGACTGAAGGGTCATGGGTTCAATTCCGGTCAAGGACACGTACCTCAGTTGCAGGCTTGATCACTGGCCCCGGTCAGGGGGGTGTGGGAGGCAGCCAATCAATGTGTCTCACATTGATGTTTCTCTGTCTCTTCCCCTCCCTCCCTTTCACTCTTTCTAAAAATCAATGGGAAAATATCCTCAGCTGAGGATTAAAAACAACAAACCAAACCAAAAAAATCACCCAGCAAATCCCAAGCTGGGTGTACACCGTGGTGGGCGGCAGGGTGAGCAGGTGGCCTTCTCCCCAGACACTGCCACTGTGCACGTGGACACCAGCCACGGCCCTCATCACGGGGCTCCCGGCCGGCACCGAAAGTCTGTGAGTCGGGAGGACACACTGCCCTCTCTCCGCTGCTCTCCTTGCCCGTCAGACAGGGACAGTGGTACCTCAGCTGGGAGGACGGGACAAGAACCTTTATGCAGAGGGCTTAGTGTTCGTCTCCATGTGTGCACTCCAAAAATGGTCGCTGTGATGTGAACCAAAGGCAGGTTAAGTTCAGGAGACACTTTGGCTGGCAGGCGGTGGGACTGGGAGGCCAAGGGTTATTTTGGAATTGCCATGAGAGCTGCACCCTGAGGGATGGGGAAGATTGGGATTTTAGGGGTGGATGTGGGTGTTTGAGGGGTGCCTTCTAGGTAGGAAATGGCCAGTCTGGAAACATGAGCGACAGGTGAGGTGAGGGGGAAGGAGGGAGGCCGGGTGTGGTCGGCCTGAGGGCCTGGGATAGTGTCTGAAGCTTTTGGGCCATGAAGGAATGTGAACACTGGCCTCAGGGTGAAGGGGTTTGGGGAGCAGCAATGGTAGCAGGCAGGAAATGATGTCATAGACAGATAGATGCTAGATAGATGATTGGTATATGTGTGGTATCTATCTATCTATCTATCTATCTATTCAGCCAGTTCTCAGAAATGAATCTAACAGTGGGTTCTGAGAATTGGCTGAATAGATAAACAGATAGATATATAGATAGATAGGGTGGCTAGATAGACAATATAGATTGGTAGGTAGGTAGACAGGTAGGGTGGGCAGATAGATATGTGGATTAATAGATGGATAGGTAGGTAGATAATTGGATCGATGTATGTATGGATGGATAGATAGGTAGGTAGGTAGGCAGGCAGGTAGAGTGAGGAACGGCAGGGCCCAGGCGGGAGGACCAAGAGAGAAGTCTTATGTTAAAGCAAGACTAGCTCACGGGCAGGGTGGACACTCTTTACTCCGTGGCTGTGTTTTCTGCACCACAGGCCACTTGCAAAAGATCACGTATTTGGTCCTTAAGCATCTTCATCTCTACTGTCCAGGGCCTGGGGAGTCTTTTGTGTTGTAAGAGCTTTCATGGTCCCGGCCACACAGGCAGGCAGGACTCATGCCCAGGGCTCTGGCTCCGAGTCCGGGGCCTCCATTCTCCGGGGGCCCCAGGAGGAGGCAGGAGCCCGCTCACCACTGGGACCCCACTTGGGGAATGCTTGTTGCAGATCCAAGACATTGTTCGGAGGCGGCAGCTGCTGACCATCTTCCGGGAAGGCAAGGATGGCCAGCAGGACGTGGACGTGGCCATCCTGCAGGCCTTGCTGAAAGGTGAGGGGCCGGCATGGTGGGGGCCACGGGGAGAAGCTAGAGCGAGGGTGTTCGGGCCCTGAGTTCTGGTCGGTTGGACACACTGGTCAGAGGGTGGCTGGCAGGTGGGTGCCCATTGCCGATGTTGGGGTGCAGGCGAATTCTCAATTTGTCTTTTTAACTGAAATCTGAGCGTGGTCATTTATCTCTTTGTGGCCATGCCGGTTTCTGATAAAATCTCAGGGTAAAAAGAAAGAAGCTTGGAATTCCCACTCCTGACTCCCCACACTTGGTTCCATGCTTGAACTCCCTGCCCCCCCACCACCACCCCCCTCAGCAGAGTCACCACGTAGGGGACTCCTCTGACCACGAGCCCTGGGCAGTCTGCTTGGTCTGGCCTCTGCCCTCTGGCCACGCTTCCCAGGCCCACACTTCCCTCTTCTCCCTCTGCTGGGGAAGTGAGTCCCTCCCTGTCTTCCCTGTCCTCTGGCTCCACGTGGCTGTGCTTGGAACACACCCCACGCAGATGCTAACGCAGAAGCTTCCACGAGACAGTGTCAGACGTGACCTCTTTTCTGTATGTCCACTCTGTGTCCCTCCGTGACAGAAGGACTGAATGTTGTCCATAAAACCTCACCTAGCCAACGTGATGATTAACCTTAGACTGGAGACTTCGGTGTAAAGTAAGGTGACCAGATGTCTTGCTTTTGGCGGGACAGTCCCGATTTTTAACAATTTGTCCTGTGTCCCGCGGCATTTTAATTTTTAAATAAAAAATTGGGACCTTTTTATTATTTTACTTTTATTTATTTATTTATTTATTTATTTATTTATTTATTTTAAATTATGCATTGCTTCTCTGAAGTTCACATTGAACTGGATGTCCTCTATTTCTTTTTTTTTTTTTTTTAAATATATATATTTTACTGATTTTCACAAAGAGGAAGGGAGAAGGATAGAGAGTTAGAAACGTTGATAAGAGAGAAACGTCAACCAGCTGCCTCCTGCACACCCCCTACTGGGGATGTGCCCGCAACCAATATGCGTGCCCTTGACCGGAATCGAACTGGGACCCTTCAGTCCGCAGGCCAACGCTCTATCCACTGAGCCAAACTGGTTTCAGCAAAATCGGGACTTTTTTAAAACGCCGCAGGACGTGGGACAAATTGTTAAAAATCGGGACTGTCCCGCCAAAAGCAGGACGTCTGGTCACCTTAATAAAGGCCTCCGTTCAGGGAGATTCTTGCTGGAACAGAGAAGAACCGGGGAGAGCGGGTCCAACAGAACCAGAGCGAGCACTCCGTCCTGGTGGCAGCAGACCAGCGTGTGGGGCTGGGATAAGGAGGCGCGGCTCACTGCCTGCCCATCTGGTGGGGGCGGGTCTGAGGGTGTCCAGGCACAGACGGGGCGGGGAAGCACCTGTTTGTCTGTTCCCTGCCTTCTTACGGGGCCAAAGGTCCAAGAGAGGGACCCCGGGCAGCTCATTCCTGGGGACATCCCAGGCTGCTGTGGCCTTCAAAGGCCAAGACAAGGGAGGGGGGCATTGAGTCTAACCATCGGCGCCCAGCTGGGAGAGAAAGGATCCTATACCATGTTGCCACAGGTGTCGTGGCTCAAGATGGACCCCAGGCCCCTGGCTGGTTTTGCTCAGTGGATAGCTGGTCCCAGCCTGCAGACTGAAGGGTTTCGGGTTTGATTCTGGTCAGGGCACATCCCCAGGTTTCAGGCTCCATCCCCAGTAGGAGGCATGCAGGAGGCAGCAGATCTATGATTCTCTCTCATCATTGATGTTTCTTTCTTTTTTTTTTTAAATATATATTTTATTGATTTTGTACAGAGAGGAAGGGAGAGAGATACAGAGTTAGAAACATCGATGAGAGAGAGTCATCGATCAGCTGCCTCTTGCACACCCCCTACTGGGGATATGCCCGCAACCAAGGAACATGCCCTTGACTGGAATCAAACCCGGGACCTTTCAGTCCCCAAGCCGACGCTCTATCCATTGAGCCAAACCGGTTTCGGCACATCATTGATGTTTCTATCTCTCCCTCTCACTTCCTCTCTGAAAAAAAGAAAAAAGATGGACCCTAGGGACGTGGGGCACCAAGTCCCAGCAGCCAGTGACGATGTTCAGAGTCAGCAAAGCTAGCGCTGTGGGCATGGGCCCCTCTTGCAGGTGCTGAGTGGGAGGGGCGTGAGCAAGCCTCAGGGCATTGGATGTCCCGTCTTGATCATGGTGGTGGCCATGCAGGTGTCCATAGAGTAAAAAGCCGTCGAGCTGTACCTTTTAGGATTTGCACACTATAGAATTCTGTTCACCTCGATGAAGAGCTTTTGCGAGACGATGTTGGCATAGCTCCACGTTGTCACAGGTGTCAGAGCTCAGCTAGCTCCTCTTTGCGGCTGAGTGTCACTCTGTCAGGAGCGGCATTGTGGTTGCCTCCAGTTCGGGGCTATTATGAACACGCCCATCTGTTTTCATTTCTCTCGGGTCCACGTCTAGGAGTGGAATGACGGGTTCTTCAGGGTGAGTGTATATTTAACTTTTTAAGAAACTGTCAAACCGTTTTCCCCAAAAAAAAACAACCCGGTAGTTTACCTCTCTGCAGCCTTGACAACGTGTGGTATCTATTGTCCGTCCGAGGCTGCAGCCACCCTGGCGGGTGGGAGGTGACCTCTCCCTGTGGTCCCCTGATGACTGACATCGTGAGCATTGGCCCCTGGGCTTGTTGGCCACGTGGGTAGCATCTTGTTCATGTTCACTTGGTTGGTTGTCTTTTCATTTTGGGGTTGTAAAAGCTTTGGTAGACTCTAATACAAATCCTTTGTCAGATGTAGGTGCTGGGATATTTTCTCTTGGCTCCTGGTCTGCTTTTGTATTTCCTCCAGGGTGTCTCTGAAGAGCAGAAGGCTTAAGCGTTAAGGCATTTTAATTTACCAACTTGTTCCTTTCATGCTCGTGTTCTTTGCACCCCGAGAAACCTTTGCCCATCCCCGTGGTTGCAAATGCTTCTTTCTATCCATCATGGCAACTCAAGGGCACGGTTCTTAGGCTTACGTCTGTGACCCACCTGAGTTAACTTTGTGTGTGGTGTGAGGTAAGGGTCAGAGTCCTTCTTTTATTTATTTATTTTTTCCTTCCCCAGACAACAACCTGTGTTTGAAAATGTTAGACCCGAAAGAGAGAACGTAAACTAGTTGGGCAAAATTCTTGCGTGACCTGGGTGAGGTGGTGGTTTTGGAATGAAGACTGAAAAGGAGCTGAAACGGGTTTGGCTCAGTGGATAGAGCGTTGGCCTGCAGATGGAAAGGTCCCAGGTTCAATTTTGGTCAAGGGCATGTGCCTTGGTTGCGGGCACATCCCCAGTAGGGGGTGTGCAAGAGGCAGCTGATGGATGTTTCTCTCTCATCAATGTTTCTAACCCTCTATCCCTTTCCCTTCCTCTCTGTAAAAAAAAAAAAAAAGACTGAAAAGGAGTGGGACAGCTCCGTGGCGGGAACGTTTTAATGTGAACGTAGAAGGGCCCACCTTCTGGAGACTGGAGACTGTGTGCTCCTTCAGCTTAGGGCTTGACCAGGAGGTGGGCTGGGCAGGGGAGCTGGGGGGAGCCAGATGGCGACCAAAACCCAAGATCGCCTGGTTCGAACAGTGGAAGGAAAAGTTTGTATAAAGGTGTGTGTGTTGGGGGGTGGGGGGAAGACTGCAACAGAGCCCTGTACTCGCTGAATTAAAATCACTGAGAGCTGAGGCTGGTGCCCAGCCCGGCCTCTCTGGCTTTGTTAGAGGGCAGGGGTGCTGACGGACAGCGAGCGGCTTCGAGGTCCAGCTTGGAGCCTGGGATGCTGGGTTTCTCACCTGCAGCCTCTCGGAGCCACGACCACTTTGGCCACGAGAACTGGGACCACCAGCTGAAGCTGGCAGTGGCGTGGAACCGCGTGGACATTGCCCGGAGCGAGATCTTCACGGATGAGCGGCAGTGGAAGGTACGGCCTCTCGGGGCTGCCCTGGGGGTAGACGGAGGGGGTGTCACTGGTCCCACAGGAATCATGCTGCAGGAGCAGGATGGCCTCTGTCTAGATCCAGCCCTTCTCTTGGTGGAGAGTGGCCCAGCCAAGTGTCTCCTCCCTAAACTGGAGACCACAGTTGTCCCCACCCAAGGGGGTTGAAGCCCAGGTTACGGGGGAGGGGGGCTGTGAGGGGAGCGATGACCAGATGCAGCCCCCCCACGGCGCTCTCCCTCAGCCTTCAGAGCTGCATCCCATGATGACGGCCGCCCTCATCTCCAACAAGCCCGACTTCGTGAAGCTCTTCCTGGAGAACGGGCTGCGGCTGAAGGAGTTTGTCACGTGGGACACGCTGCTCTACCTGTACAAGAACCTGGACCCCTCCTGCCTGTTCCACTGCAAGCTGCAGAAGGTGCTGGCCGAGGAGCCGGAGCGCGTGGCCTGCGCGCCCACCCTGCCCGCCGTGCAGATGCACCACGTGGCGCAGGTGCTGCGGGAGCTCCTGGGCGACTCCACGCAGCCGCTGTACCCCCGGCCCCGCTCCAGTGACCGGCCGCGGCTCCTGCTGCCCGTGCCCCACATCAAGCTCAACGTGCGTGCTGGTAACGTGGCCCCCGCTCCGCGTGGCCTGCAGGCTGGGCCACGGCTGGGTCCTTAGCGCTTTGTGAGAAAATATTTGGGTTACGTTTTTATTTTAGAAGAGAAATACCCTTCCTGCCCTCCTCTCTGCTCAGCTGCCAGGACAAAGGACAACAGACTGGGGCTTACACAGCAAAAGTAAGGCCTTCCTTCTTGGTTGCAGACCGCCTTTCTTGTGCTTGTGCCCATCGGGAGAGAGTTCTCTGTGCCGCTTCCTCTTCTTCTTTTTTTCCTTTGTTTTTAAATGTTTTTAAAAATACGTATATTTTTATTAATTTCAGAGAAGAAGGGAGAGGGAGAGAGAGGTAGAAACATCAACGATGAGAGAGAATCATTGATTGACTGCCTCCTGCAGGCTCCCTGCTGGCGACCAAGCCTGCAACCCAAGCATGTGACCTTGACCGGAATTGAACCCCAGGACCCTTCAGTCTACAGGCTAACGCTCTGTCCACTGAGCCAAACTGGTTAAGGCTGCTTTCTCCTCCTCCTCCTCCTTCTCTTCTTCCTCCTCCTCCTCCTCCTCCTCCTCTTCTTCTGCTTCTGCTTCTGCTTCTGCTTCTGCTTCTGCTTTTGCTTCTGCTTCTTCTTGAGCCAAATTGGTTAGGGCTGCTTTCCTTTCTCCTTCTCCTCCTCCTCCTCCTCTTCCTCCTCCTCCTCCTCCTCCTCCTCCTCCTCCTCCTCCTCCTCCTCCTCCTCTCTCCTCCTTCTCTTCTTCTTCTTCTTCTTCTTCTTCTTCTTCTTCTTCTTCTTCTTCTTCAAATTTCTTTATTGATTAAAGTATTACATATGTGTCCTCATCCCTCCATTGCTTCCTCTTCTTATAAAGACTCTAATCCTGTTGGGTCAGGGCCCCACCCATATGACCTCATTTAACCCCCACTACCCACTGCCTTGGAGATCCTGTCTCCAAATACAGTCACATTGGGAGTTGGGGAGTTAACATATCAATTTGGGGAGGGACATAAGTCAGCCCATAACTTACTTTCTGAAAATTTCAAATGATACAAAAGGTTATGTAAGGAAAATGATTCCCATTATGCCCTAGACCCCAAGTCCTGCTCACCGGGTGGGCTCACAATTCACAATATCCCACCCATGTCTGTGTGAGGTGCTCTGGCGCTGGTGTATCATCAGGGAGTAGTTGTCTGGTCATTAAGGCTTTATAAGCCGAGCCTCAGTGCTGTTTTGTCAGTTTCCCTTTGAGAACTGGAACTGCTCTTTGACCTTAAGGGATTATTTTAATAGGTTTTCTGATTGTGGAATGTTTCTATTGCTGTTTTGACTCTCACCTTGATGGCAGGGTAAGGTGTGTTTAATATGACACTGGGTTCTGTTGCCAATATTTTCAGGGTTTTTGCATCCAAATGTTTAAGGCTTTGATTATACTTTTATCTTGGGAGCTGTCTTTGCCAGGTTCTGGTACCAGTTCTGTGTCAGTCTTGTAAAACTCACTGGCAAGCCTTCCTTCTTCCTCTGCTCTGGAACAGTTGATGGGGCTGGAATTCACTGATTCTTACAAGCTCAGCAGACTCCCCTGTGAGTCCATTGGGGCCTGGGGCCCTTTTTGGGTAGAAGCTCTGATAACTTCCTCATTTTCTATCCTGATGATTTCTCTGTGGTATTGGTGGTGGTTCCTGCAACCTAAAATCATATTGTTTTTTTTTTCCCCTGCTAGAAAATGACCCACTTCTTCTGGGTTTTTGCATGTGGTTGTTGTCCCAGGCAAGCTCTGCCTGACCCCTGAGAAAGGCGTGGCTGTGGTTGCATTACCCGTGTTTGTGGTTCTGCTCTCCTTGATCCCAGTGTGGTGTTTAAGATACTCAGCGGGAAGGTACTTTAGAAAGTCCGAAAGAGAAGCTCACCCTTGACCATGTCTGCAATTTAAGAAGATAAGCTATTTTTTAAAATAAAGATGGGCATTTGGGAAACTTCCAGAACCACTTAGAGAAAGTGCCATGTTGTGTGTGAGACGGAGGATGGGAACTCTGTCCCTGGGAATTGTTTCCAGGCTGGCTGAGTGTGTGTTTACTGACTGACCAGCCGGGAAGCCTCGTGCCCCTCTGCTGCCTGAGTGTGTCTGCCACCCAGTGCCTTCCTGTCCTCACAGTCCCTCAGGGTCTGCCCAGCAGCCTTTCCTGCTTGCTTTCTCTTTCACAAGACACGGTGTGGGTCCCTGAGGAGCTCATAGCCATGGCTCTGGCAACAGACTCTGTGTTAGAATTTTTCTCCATAGACAGGGGCTTTGATGGGGTCGGGTAGGACCAAGGAACCTTGAGCGGCCTGGAGTGTTACAGGATCTGCAAATGTCGGTGCAGGAGCCACTGGTATCCCACCTTCTGGATGTTCTTACGTGCATCCAGTGATGGTTTTTTAACCCCGGTGTTCATGATGCTGTTGAAAACGCAGGTGGCAGGGCTCGTCCCCCCGGGGCAGAGGTTGAGAAGACGTGGGCTGCACTCAGGACCTGCACCCCGCCAGGCCCCTTGGGGAACCTGATGCTGGCGGGGACCTGGGCAGGGGCTCTGACTGTCCACCACTCACAGGTGCAGGGAGTGAGTCTCCGTTCCTTCTACAAACGCTCGTCAGGGCAGGTCGCCTTCACCATGGACCCGGTCCGCGATCTTCTCATTTGGGCCATCGTCCAGAACCGCCGGGAGCTGGCAGAAATCATCTGGGCTCAGGTAACCAGATACGCGGGCCAATGACGGGGCTCCAGCAGGGAGCTTGGCCAGCAAGTCCAGCACTGATAGCAGCAGGGGGGGTGGCCAGAGCCTTGGAGGGAGGGCAGAGGGCATCACAACACCTGAAGGGACTCGGGGTGTCCAGTGTTGAGACCAGAGGGCTTAGCTCTAGGCAAGACAATAATTGTTTAAAAGGTGAGACACACAGACTCCTGCAGGTCCATGCAGGGAGGAGGCTGGCCAGGAAGAACCATCCTCTGTGGGCCCTGTGGGTTCTGGGGGTCAGCGCCTGAGCGGTGGCCGTTCTGTTCAGAGGCTGCAGGGCAAGCTCTGTCCCTGGAGGGGCTGCGTCTCCCCATTGGCTGTTGGGGATCTCCAGGAGACAGCAGGCCCTGGTGCCCCTGCCTGAGCCTGGCTCCAGCCGATTCTCCTCTTTAAGGAAAAGTAAAATTAGTAAGTTTTTCTCAGAGAGGCCCCTGGTTTTAGCGCTGGCATTTCTGAATTGCTCTCAAAGAGTTAGCTTTCCCCCAGTTGTCACCAGCAGTGTGGCATTGGAGGTGGTCCTAGGAGGTTCGTCCTTCCCCAGGGGCAGGGTGGTCAGCACTGGGCCGGGCCTGACTGTGGCCTCAGGTCCCCTGTGGGGCTTGGGGGTGGGGATGGTGGAAAGCCAAACGCAGACTCCCAGGCTCTGACACCAGCCCTCATGCTGGGCCGGCGCTGCTCCTGCACCCAGCACCTCCGGGCTGTGGTTTGAGGGCCTCCATGAGGTTTTCTCAGTCCCCCTCTGGGCCTGGCTGGCGGTGCCACAGAGGCAGGGTGCCCTGAGCATGGATGGAGACTTTGCAGGGCCTGCTCCTGTTTCTCTCCATTGGTGCTCTCTGACCCTCAGCCCCACATCTGGGGTTGACCAGATGCCCTAGGAGCTGGGCCTCCTGCCAGCAGTGCTGTGCGGGTGCCCTGTGTCCAGCTTGTGACTTCCAGGGGCCCATGCAGAAGGCTGGGCCTCAGAAATGGTATCTGTGTTGATGTGGGTGACCCAAATGGTCTGTAAAGAGAAGGGCCACAGCAAGCAATGCCCAGGGGCCCTTGCTCTCCCGGGGTCTCTGCCTTTATCACCCCGGGCGGTGTGTCTGTGGACCATGCGGGCCCTGACGGTGGCTCCCCTGGCCCAGAGCCAGGACTGCATTGCCGCGGCCTTGGCCTGCAGCAAGATCCTCAAGGAGCTCTCCAAGGAGGAGGAGGACACGGACAGCTCCGAGGAGATGCTGGCGCTCGCCGACCAGTACGAGCACAGAGCCATCGGTGAGTCGACGGGCCGGGCCTCCCGCCTGCCCAGCACCCTCAGCGTCCCTCTGAGGTCCTCCTTGCCCAGATGTCAGTTCCACTCCTGTCCCATCTGTGCCGTCTGGAGGGGCCCTGGGTGGGGATCCTGCTGCTGTGACGGTCCCACTCTCCGCAGGCGTCTTCACCGAGTGCTACCGGAAGGACGAGGAGAGAGCGCAGAAGCTGCTTACCCGGGTGTCCGAGGCCTGGGGCAAGACCACCTGCCTGCAGCTGGCCCTGGAGGCCAAGGACATGAAGTTCGTGTCCCACGGGGGCATCCAGGTGACCGCAGGCGGGCTGCTTCTGGGAATAGCCGCCTGGTGCTGTCGTGGTGATGCAGCCTCCGCCCAGTAGAGGGCGCACATGTCCACCGGTTTCAGGTCCATTTGGAAGAGGGATGATGCCCGACCTGTGGGTCACCTGCTGCAGAGCCCGGAGGCCCTCCTCCCCCCTGTTAAGGGGGAAGGAAACTAATGCTAAAGGAGAGGCAGGACGTTAGTCACCTCCACACAGGGTGCTCCTACCTGGACGCGCGCGCCCCCCCCCCCCTTGTGGCCCCAGGAGCCAGGGCTGTGGGCATCCCCCTCCTGGGGCCTCGGGAGAGGGCGGAGCAGGGAGCCCTCCACGAGCTCCGGAGCCTGGAGTTTGGCAGGTGCCTCCAGAACACCAGCACTGCCATGAGCACCACTTCGTGCTGTCACCATGCCCATGGAGCACTGCCATGCTCCATGCTGTGCTGGGGCCTGGGAAGATGGTGGGGAGGAGTCCTGTTCTCTCTTTTATTCCCCCGCCTCCACACAGTGCTCAGAGGGGCCAGCTGTGAGAGCCAGGGAGGAGGGCCCTGAGCCACAAGCCAGGGTGTGGCTTCCTCTCTCTGCCCTCATCTGCGGGAGAGCCCAGCCTGCCCACCGGGAGCCGCTCCTCACTGGCAGGTGGCAGGCTGCCCTGTGCCACTCACTGACTCATGTTTGGGGGGGGCAAAGGGCACTGTGCTGAGCATGTGGACTCCCCCTCAAGGGTGGAATCCTGCCTCAAGGGTGGGCCCAGGGAGCCCCAGGGGAGGATGGGGTGAAGGGCCCACTGTCCTGAAGCTGGCCCCTCTGTCCACAGGCCTTCCTGACCAAGGTGTGGTGGGGCCAGCTCAGCGTGGACAACGGGCTCTGGCGGGTGATCCTGTGCATGCTGGCCTTCCCGCTGCTCACCACCAGCCTCGTCTCCTTCAGGTGCCACCCAGCTGCGGGGCTGTGGGGCTGTGAGGCTGTGGGGCTGTGAGGCTGCAGGCTGTGGGGCTGCGGGCATGTGGGGCTGTGGGGCTGCGGGGCTGTGGGCTGTGGGGCTGGGGGACTGTGGGGCTGTGGGGCTGTGAGGCTGCGGGGCTGTGGGGCTGTGGGGCTGTGGGCTGTGGGGCTGCGGGACTGCGGGCTGTGGGGCTGCAGGGCTGTGAGGCTGCGGGCTGTGGGGCTGCGGGGCTGTGGGGCTGCAGGGCTGTGAGGCTGCGGGCTGTGGGGCTGCGGGGCTGTGGGGCTGCAGGGCTGTGAGGCTGCGGGCTGTGGGGCTGTGGGGCTGCGGGCATGTAGGGCTGTGGGGCTGCGGGCATGTAGGGCTGTGGGGCTGCGGGGCTGTGGGGCTGCGAGCTATGGGGCTGCGGGGCTGCGGGCTGTGG
Organism: Pipistrellus kuhlii; assembly: GCF_014108245.1. Classification (NCBI taxonomy): domain Eukaryota; kingdom Metazoa; phylum Chordata; class Mammalia; order Chiroptera; family Vespertilionidae; genus Pipistrellus; species Pipistrellus kuhlii. The sequence goes on from NW_023425515.1 coordinate 4,991,404, forward strand.
GGCTGCAGGGCTGTGGGGCTGCGGGCTGTGGGGCTGCAGGGCTGTGGGGCTGCGGGCTGTGAGGCTGCGGGGCTGTGGGCATGTGGGGCTGCAGGGCTGCGGGTGATCTCAATGCCCTCACCAGGGGCAAGTTGCGTGTATTCTCAGGGCAGTGACTGGATCCTAGATGGTGGGGATGCATCAGGCAGGAGGCAGAGGGAGGGGCCTCACCTGTGCCAAGCTCCAGCCTGCCCTGAACACCCACCTGCCCTGAACACTCACCTGCCCTGGGCACCCACCTTCCCTGAGCACCCTCCTGACCTGGGCACCCACCTGCCCTGGGCACCCACCTGCCCTAAGCACCCTCCTGACCTGGGCACCCACCTGCCCCGGGCACCCACCTTCCCTGAGCACCCACCTGCCCCGGGCACCCACCTGCCCTGAGCACCCACCTGCGCTGAGCACCCACCTGCCCTGAGCACCCACCTGCGCTGAGCACCCACCTGCCCTGAGCACCCACCTGCGCTGAGCACCCACCTGCCCTGAGCACCCACCTGCGCTGAGTGGCTGAGGATCTGTTAAGGCTCCATGGAACCAGGCCACGGGCTCAGTTGGGGTCCTTGCTCTCCGGGGCATCTGGTGGGGCTCTGCCGTAGCTGTGTGTGCAGGGCGATAGGGGGTGTCCGCCCTCCGCTGCCACAGGTGTGAGCACATGCGGGGCGCCCTGAGCACAGGGGCCTGGGTCAGGGGGCTCAGTGCCCAGGCCGCAGGCCCCTCACGGCCGCGCCGTCGTCGCAGGGACCGGAGGCTGCAGGCGGTGCAGGGCCTGGCCCGGGTCCGCGCCTTCTTCAATGCGCCCGTGGTCATCTTCCACCTGAACATCCTGTCCTACTTCACCTTCCTCTGCCTCTTCGCCTACGTGCTCATGGTGGACTTCCAGCCCTCGCCCTCCTGGTGCGAGCGCCTCATCTACCTCTGGCTCTTCTCCCTGGTGTGCGAGGAGCTGCGGCAGGTGCATCCAGCCCCCCCTCGCCGGCCTTGGGGGAGTCTCCCTGCCCACTGGGCCCCTCCCGCCCGCCACGGTCACTGTCTCCCGGGGCCCTTGGGCCCCGCTGCTCACACTGTGTAACCGTCCCACCTGTCGGGACCTGAGCAATGGAAGGAGGTGCGGGCCACGTGGTTCTGTCCCCTGTCTGCCAGCCTCCCCCTGCCCTCCTCCCCTCAGGCCTCTGCAGCCAGACCTTTCCAGGAGGGGCCAGGCTCCCAGGGGCCGCCCACAGCCGAGGGCATTCCCTTCTCCCCTAGTCAGCCCGGTGGTCCATGAGGGACCTGGTTGTTCCCGGGGGCCCCCTGCCCCACCGTGCAGCTGCCTGGGCCTGGGGCCTGGTACCCAGAGGAGGGTGTGGGGACCCCTGCCAGGCTCTCATGGTCACTCCAGGGTCTCCCCCTCCTCTTGGAGCTGCAGGGACCTGGCTCCGGCCTGTGGGGAGGGCTTCCCCAACACTCATTTGCATACGGTGCATTTGCATACTGCACATTTGCATACGGGGCAGGGCTGAGGTCCTGCACCTGGAGGTGGGTCTCAGTGGCTCCTCCGCGGTGGTGGGAACGGTGGGAATCCGTCCCCTCCCCTCCCCTCCGCAGTAGCCTCACTCTCCAGGAGGGGGCGAGCATTGTACTTGGGGTAAGATAAGAGCCAGGGCAGCCAGGCCCCATAATGGTCCTCTCACAGCTCCTCTACGACCCTGACGAGTGTGGGCTGGTGAAGATGGCGCTCCTGTACTTCAGCGACTTCTGGAACAAGCTGGACATCGCCGCCATCCTGCTCTTCGTCGCGGGTCTGACCTGCCGGTGAGCGGCCTCTCCCCTGGGCGCCTGCCCCCAGCGGTGGCCTCGAGGCTGGACCGGAGCCGGCCACCCTCGGGGACTTGGCTACCTCTGAATGGGTCTGTCTGTCCAGTGGGCGACCCTGCCCCCCCGGGGACGGCTGCCACATGCACGGTCCCCTTTCTCCATGAAGCTGAGGGCCCCCTCCAGCCTCCTGAACCAGGATGCCTGCACAGCTGGCTACCTGCCCGAGGCTGGGCTTCTAGATCTTTCTGGAGAATAAGCACTGCACCCCACCGGAGACTCTGTCCCCTGAGCTCACACCCAGTTTTTAGCTCTTTGGGGCCCAGGAATCGCGAGAGCTCTTTGCTCCAGGGACCACACGTGGGCATGGGCATGGGCATGGGCAGGCGAGCGGCTGGCTGGGGACAGGCTGTGGAAGCAGCAAGCTGAAGGCCCTGACTCTGCCCTGGGGCAGGCTGATCCCAGGATTGCTGTACCCCGGGCGCATTGTCCTCTCTCTGGACTTCATCATGTTCTGCCTCCGGCTGATGCACATATTCACCATCAGCAAGACGCTGGGGCCCAAGATAATCATCGTGAAGCGGATGGTAAGGAGACGAGGGGCCTGATGGCAGCTGCAGGCGAGGCGTACCGGGGCTTAATGCATACACACCCCTGCTTGGCCCTGGGCGCTCACCTCCTGGCACACCTGTCTCAGGGCTTTTCCTGTATACCTCCTCTTCCAGACAGCCCTCCCTGATTGCCACAGCACATTCCTGATCCCTGTCACAGCTCCTGTTGATCCCCTCTGTGGGTCACAGTCACATCCAACCCCCCCTACACATTGGGGTGTGCTCAGGACCCCATTGGGATGTGGCCGCAGTCCCCCAGGGCTGTGTCCCTGGAGCACCCGCAATGTGGGTGTCGGTACTTCTCCCTCCACTGCGGGGTTCAGAGCCAGGCAGGGAGGGTGGAGGGGGGGGGTCCACCTGTGGTCAGGGAGAGGAAGGCGTGCGTGGGGCTGCAGCCGGGACCGCCTTGTCTCTGCAGATGAAGGACGTCTTCTTCTTCCTCTTCCTGCTGGCCGTGTGGGTTGTGTCCTTTGGGGTGGCCAAGCAGGCCATCCTCATCCACAACGAGCGCCGGGTGGACTGGATCTTTCGGGGGGTGGTGTACCAGTCGTACCTCACCATCTTCGGGCAGATCCCGGCCTACATCGACGGTAAGACGGCCTGACCGCGGCGGGAGAGGAGCCCCAACGCCAGCCAGGGTCCTGGGAGCTCACGGGGCGAGGAGAGGAGGGTGGGCATTCCCCACGGGCCGAAGACCGCTCCTGGGGGGGAGTTCCCGGGGTCCCCCTGGGAAAGAAACGGCAGGTGCACACATTGTCGAGCTGAGTGAGCAGGGAAGGCATCAGCCGGGGTGGGGATGGGTGCTGAGCTGCACCTCAAAGACTCGGCTGAGATCCGGGTGCATCGAGGGTGTGGCCTGGGGCACTGGGCATCAGTGACACCCCCTCCCCAGCGTTAGTGCCTCCCTATTCCTTCTCTCCCCTCCCCCCCGCCCATTCAGAAATAACTTCCTCCTTCTTAGATGGAAAGAACGCTTTGTGTATACGGAATTTTGCCTTTACTTGCTAATTTTAGAATCTAAAATTTAGGATCTAATTTTACATTTGCAGATATCCACTCACATTTAGAATCTGATTTAACATGTGCATCACCCCAAAGGACACCCATACAGATCAACAGTCACTCCCCATCCCCTCCTCTGCTCAGCCATAGGAAACCTCCAATCTACTTTTCATCTCTGTAGATGTCTTTTGTGGACACTGCCTATAGATTGGAGGACGCAACATGTAGTCTCTTGTGTCTTGCATAATGTTTTCAAGATTCGTTCGTATCTGCCTAACCGGTTTGGCTCAGTGGGTAGAGCGTCGGCCTGCGGACTGAAAGGTCCCAGGTTCGATTCAGGTCAAAGGCATGTACCTAGGTTGTGGGCACATCCCCAGTAGGAGGCGTGCAGGAGGCAGCTGATTGATGTTTCTCTCATCGATGTTTCTAACTCTATCTCTCTCCATCCTCTCTGTAAAAAATCAATAAAATATATATTTTTAAAAAGATTCGTTCGTATCATAGCCTGTATTAGCATTTTACTTCTTTGTGGCTAAATAATATTCCATTGTTGCAAGGTATCTCACTCCTTTTTTTGTTTCTTCCTAAGAGGGTGAGCATTGGAGTTGTTTGCACTGTTTGGCTGCTATGAACACTGTAGCTGTGAACAGTTACTTAGAGTTTTTGTGTTGAAATTTTTTAACTTCTCCTGGATATATTCCTATCAGCAAAACTGCTGGGTTAATGGTAACCCATGAGATACTGCAAACTGTGTTCCTTAGCGCCTGCTCCGTTTTTATCCCCCTGACCGTGCTCGGGTTCTAGTTTCTCCATCTCCTCACCAGCACCTGGTCCTGGCCGGCTTTCTTCCCCCGGCAGGTGCGGTGGGCGTGGAGTGTGACTCGCTGTGGTTTTCGTTTGCTTTTCCCTGACGCTGTGAAGTTGAGCACCTCTTCATGTACTGACGGAGCCGTTTCTGTGTCTTCTTTGGAGTAATAACTATCCCTAACCTTTGCCCGTTTTCTAAGTGGGTTGTCTTATTATTAAAGTGTTAGAGTTCTTTACATATGGATACCATCCCATTCCATGGATCTGTATGTCTGTCCTTGTGTTAGTACAACGCTTTCTCGGTTATTATAGCTCTACATTAAGTTTAAAAGCCAGGAAGCTTGAGTGTGTCCTTCACCTTGGTTCTTCTTTCTCAAGATTGTTTTGGCCTCTGGGTCCTTTGGATCCATATGAATTTTTGGATCAACTGATTAATAATAATAAAAAAAGATAAAAAGATAAAAAGGCATCTAGGATTTTGATTGTGAACATGGGAGGTCTTTCCACTCACGTAGGTCTGTCATTTCTTTCAGTGCCATTTTGCAGTTTTCATTGTATAAGTCGTTCTACTTTTATTAAACTTATTCCTAATTGTTTTCTTTTTTTTCATACTGTTGTAAATGGAATGGCCCTATTAATTTTGTTTTGTTTGTTGCTACTGTATCAAAACATACTATATTTTGTATCTGGAAGTCTTTTTTTTTTTTAATATACATTTTATTGATTTTTTACAGAGAGGAAGGGAGAGGAATGGAGAGTTAGAAACATCGATGAAACAAAAACATCAATCAGCTGCCTCTTGCACACCCCCTTCTGGGGATGTGCCCGCAACCAAGGTACATGCCCTTGACTGGAATTGAACCTGGGACCTTTCAGTCCGCAGGCCGACGCTCTATCCACTGAGCCAAACCGGTTAGGGCTCTACTGGAAGTCTTGCCAAACTTCTTTATTAGATCAAGTTGATTTTTTAATGGGTTGCAGGGGATTGCTCTATAGAAGATCATGTCATCTGCAAGTAGAGATACTTTTACTCGTTCCTTTCCAATCTGGATGCCTTTTATTTCTTTTTTTGCCTACTTACCCTGCTGGTACAATGCTGAGGATAAGTATTGAGAGCACATCTCTTTATCTTGTCCTGGATCTTAGGGGGTGGGAAGCTTTTAGTTGTTCACTGTTAAGTACGATGTGGTGAGTTTCCCAGAAATGCCCGTTATCTGATTGAAGAAGTTCCCTTCTATTCCTGGTTTCTTGAGTGTTTTTATTATGAAAAGCTGTTAGATTTTGTCAAATGCCCTTTCCGCATCTCTTGAAATGTTATTATATTCATTGATTTTCAGATGTTCAACCAGCTCTAGGCTCCTGGGATACATCTCACGGCATCACGGTGTATATCCCCCTTGCAGGCTGCTGGGCTCAGAGTCCTAGCATGTTGTGAGGGGTTTTGCATCTTATTCACAAAGGGAATTGGTCTGTAGTTTTCTTGTCATGTTTTGTCTTCTTTTGGTATCAGGAGATGCTGGCCTCATAGAGTGACTTAGGAGGCACTCCCTCCTTTCTTATATTTTGGAAAAGTTTGTGGAAGATTTACCTTAATTCTTCTTTAAACACTTGGTAGACTTTACCAGTGAAGCCATCTGGGCCTTAATATGTGTATGTGTTAAGTTTTAAAATTATGAATTCAATCTTGTTACTTGTTGCAAGTCTATTTGTATTTTCTATTTCTTCTTCAGTTTGGTAGTTTATGTCTTTCTATGAATAGGTCTATTTTTCTAAGTGAACTAATGTGTTAGCATGTAGTTTTTTATAGCAAGTCTTTATGGTTCTTTTTATTTTTGTAACGTTGGCAGTGCTGTCCTCTTTTCATTTATGATTTTAGTAATCTGAGCCACTTCTTTTTTCCTCCCTTGATGCAGTGTAGAAAGAAGGTTGTGATTTTGTTGCTCATTTTCAAGAACCGGATTTTGGTTTTGTTCATTTTCTTGTTTTTAAAAAATACTTTATTTTAATTATTTGCATTCTGGCCTTTATCACTTTCTTCTGCTTGCTTTGGATTTAGTTTGCTTTTCTCTTTTTAGTTCACTGAAGTGGAAGGTTATGTTATTAATTTGAGCTCTTCTTCTTAATATACACTGAGTGGCCAGATTATTATGATCTCTGAATGAATAATAACCTGGCTACTCAGTGTATATCCTATATAATAAAAGGCTAATATGCAAATTGTCCCCTCAACCAGGAGTTCGACCAGGAGACAGGCTGGCCAACCACCCATGTCCCCTCCCCCTGGCCAGGCTGACCGGACCCCACCCATGCACAAATTCACGCACCAGGCCTCTAATACACACACACACACACACACACACACACACACACACACACACATGCTGAGTGGCCACATTATTATGTATTCAGAGATAATAATAATCTGGCCACCTATGATAGTGAGTTTCTAGCTCAGAAAATTAGTAACACTTTCAAAAATATATTTGATTACAAAAACAAAACAAAAACAGTGCATAATCATTATTGAAAAAATTTAAAAATTCAAGCTTAAGTACAAAGAAAAACGTGGTCCTCAATCCACATCCCAGAGTTAACCACTATTAACAACGTGGTGTGTTTCCCTAGGTATTTTTTCATGTACCACTCAAATTTATGCTTTATGATATGTCCCTTCTCTACCATGCCTCCTTCTCTCTTCACTAGTTTTTTTTTTTTAATTTATTTATTAATTAAGGTGTCACATATTTGTCCTCATCCCCCCATTCCCATCCCAAACCCCTCCCACGCATACCCCCAGCCCTCTGTTGTCCGTGACCACTGGTTAGGCTTGTATGCATGCATACAAGTCCTTTGGTTGATCTCTCCCCCTTACCCCTCCCTTACCTTCCCTCTGAGGTTTGATAGTCTGATCGATGCTTCCCTGTCTCCGGGTCTGTTCTTGTTCATCAGTTTATGTTCATCATTTCCCCTAGATGCGTGAGATCATGTGCTACTAGAAATACACTTATAAGAACCGAAAATGAGACAAGCAATAATGGTTATGCTGAGAGGCAAATGAATCAGTCTGTAGTGAGTTTCTTTCTGGGCCAACAGTTCTTTTGAGACCCAATTTCAATGTCAAACAGTTCCTTATGTGTACATGTCATCAATGACATTTAGCTCTGGATGGTGGACAAATGGTGGTGATGCCGGTTTGTCCCTCTCTGGTTGCAGGTTGCCCAGGATCTACACTAGTTGTTAATTTCCTCCTTTTGAATCCTCTCCACTGCATGGGGCTCTCCAGGCTGGGACCCGTGTGTGAGCAGTGACAGCAGCCCTCCCGGAGCCAGCCTGGGACATGCTGGTGGGATGGCTGGTCCTGGGCAGGGTCCCGTGCCAGCCTGCAGAGGAGGCTGGCTCGGGGGGCTTCCGTTGGCAGCCTGGAGATGCCTGGGTGCAGGTGGACGCCTCTCTTTGGGGCTGAGCTGCCAGCCGAGGTCACCCAGAGGTGCAGGTGCCCAGGCCTGTGCCTGCATGGCTTTCTTAGTTCTCTGCCCCCTCCCCATGCTAGGCGTGGACTTCAGCCTGGACCATTGCAGCCCCAATGGCACTGACCCCTACAAGCCCAAGTGCCCTGAGAGCGACGCCAGCCGGCAACATCCCATCTTCCCCGAGTGGCTGACGGTCATCCTGCTCTGCCTGTACCTGCTCTTCACGAACATCCTGCTGCTCAACCTGCTCATCGCCATGTTCAAGTGAGTGCTTGGACCTAGGTCCAGCTCGCTGACACGCCCCCCCCCCCCATCGCCATCACCACCATCGGTGCCAGTGGACCCTGAGCTGGGACCCAGGACCCAGACGCTCTGAGGTGCTCTGTTCAACCCAGGCTGGACTGGGCCCACCACTCTCCCTGCCCACTGATGTGTCTCTCCAGGGCACTGCTGCTGGGGACCAGCGGTCTGGTCATTCAGCCTTCCCCTTATCAGCCAGGTTGCTGAGGTTGTCACTTTCTGGTTTGCTGGGACACACCCTGAACATGTGCTTGACTCTGATACAGAGGCCGAAGGGGCTCTGTCCTATAGCAAGGAAAGCAAGTGCTTAAAAAAAAAAAAAAAATAAATAAATAAATATATATATATATATATATAGATATATATAGATATATATAGATATAGATATACACACACACACATATATACATACATATATATATATATATATATATATATATATATATATATATATATATAATTGATTTCAGAGAGGAAGGGAGAGGGAGAGAGAGAGAGAAACATCAATGATGAGAAAGAATCTTGATTGGCTGCCTCCTGCATGCACCCTACTGGGGATCTGGGGATCGAGCCCACAACCCAGGCATGTGCACTGGCCAGAATGGAACCTGGGACCCTTCAGTCCACAGACTGATGCTCTATTCGTGGCACCAAACTAACGAGGGCGCAAGTGCTTTTCTGAGCAAACGTGCCTTCCTGTTGCAGATACTGTCGCTTCTGTTTGTTGGATTGAACCGATAGACTCCTTTTATTTTTATTATTTTAAAAATATTTTTTATTGATTTCAGAGAGGAAGAGAGAGAGAGAAACATCAATGATGAGAGAGAATCACTGATTAGCTGCCTCCTGCACACTCCTGTACACCTCCTGCACAGACCGAGCCTGCAACCCAGGCACATGCCTTTGACCGGAATCAAACCCAGGACCCCTCAGTTCACAGGCCGACGCTCTATCCACTGAGCCAAACCGGCCAGGGGCCCACTAGACTCCTTTTAGAGTTCAACACCAAGACAGGGTCCATCTCCCACGATGCCTGCTTTCTTTTATCACCAGCAAGGCGTATACACCACGATCCTGGCATTCTCTCCTTCTCCCCTGCCTCGCAGGCAGCTCGGGATTCTGCGTCCGGCTGCTCGGCTGTCTTTTTCTGCCCCCAGAGTCACCCTCTGGGGAGGTGTGTGTCTGGTCCTGGGCCAGTGAGATGGCGGGGAGGGGTGCCTGTTCCTGCTTCCTTGCACTGCGTCTGGTCATTCTCTGTAACCGGCGTGCCCCTTGCCTCCCGCCAGCTACACGTTCCAGCAGGTGCAGGAGCACACGGACCAGATCTGGAAGTTCCAGCGCCACGACCTGATCGAGGAGTACCAGGGCCGGCCCCCGGCCCCGCCCCCCTTCATCCTGCTCAGCCACCTGCATCTCTTCATCAAGAGGGTCATCCTCAAGATCCCCGCCAAGCGGCACAAGCAGCTCAGTGAGCAGCCCTCTGCTCTCCCCGAGCGCTGTCCTCGGGGGTCTCGGGGTCACCTGTGGGCTCAGGGTGGCTCTGGCGATTCCTTCTAGAGTCCTAGAAGCTTGGGAAGAATGCAGACGGTGCAGGGCAGGGAGCTCCCAGCAGGCCCCTCGGGGGTGGGCGTGGCTCAGGGGCAGGACCCCAGGGGGGCCTGGGCGTGGGCCGGGGCCCCTCATGCGTCCTCCCCATGCAGAGAACAAGCTGGAGAAGAACGAGGAGGCCGCGCTCCTGTCCTGGGAGATCTACCTGAAGGAGAACTACCTGCAGAACCAGCAGTACCAGCAGAAGCAGAGGACGGAGCAGAAGATCCAAGACATTAGCAGCAGGTAAGGAGGGGCCATTCGGTTCGGAGACATGCCAGGCACATGGCCCTCCTCAGTGGTCACCTGGGACGGGAACCCTCCGTGCCATGGCCAGAGCAACTCTACCAGCACTGGACCTGTGTCCTCCAGCTGACCCACAGTCCTCCCTCTGGGTCTTGGGAAGGCCATGTGCTGTGGGCGGGGCTGACCCTGAAAGGCTGGGGTAGGCTGGAGGAGGGGCAGGTGGGCCCGCAGGAGGCCAGCTGGAGGACGGGAGGGTGGACAGTGAGCACGCCTGCACTCGGCTACGCCTCAGCTGCCATGGGGCTGGGGATCAGCACATGCTCAGTTCCTGCTCAGCTCTTCCCACCCCGCTTGCTTCCAGGGTGCCAGGTCCCTGTTGGGGAAGAGGTCTCTCCCTCCCTCTCTCCACCCTGCCCCCCAGCCCTGTGGGCACCAGAGGGCCTGGCTGCCAGGGACACAGATGTGGAAGAGCTTGGTCTTGTGTGTGTGTCACTGTGGGCCAGGAGGAGGGGGCATGGGGACATGTAGTCATGGCAGCTCCTGGCCTGGCACCGAGGTTCCTGCAGGCCATAGAGAGGGCTTCCTGGGGAGCATGCACCCCCCACCCCCACCACCCACTTCTCCTAAGAGACAGGCACCTGCCTTTCTCCATCCCTCGGCTCATCTGTGAAATGGCGACAGTGACAGTATCCATCGCCTGGAGTCCCTTCCAGAACATGGGAGCACGTGTGAAGCGTGAGCAGTCCCTGGGCTAGAGTCACGCCAGCACACACTGGCTGTGTGTGGCTTTCTGTCACCGTTGCGCAGGAGTGATGGTGCCCCTACATGGGCGTCTCCTCTCCCTGCGTCGGGCGAGGGATTCCGGGCCCAGAGGCAGCATGGCACCCAGGCTGAGCCTGCCCCTCAGGGCGCTCCTTGGTGACGGGGACAGTTCCTGCTTGTCATAGGGGCTGAGTCATAGCCAGCCAATTGCACGTGGTCGCTTTCCCCCCAGCAGCCAGGCTGGCCGGGGACAGGGTGCTGAGCAATCACGTGGTTTTTCGGAAACGAAGCAACACATAGCAAGGGCTCTCAGTGAGGTCATTATCTCCCCTTTCCCTCGATAACCTTCACCGTGGGCTGCAGCCCAGCTCAGGGTGCAGCGTCACTGAAAGAAGAGACAGGAAGGGAAGACCTCTGACTATAAACAGCCAGAGTCTGGTGGACTGGGCTGTGGAATTATCTCACCCATACACACAGCTGGACTAGGCTGGGTGAGATGCCCACACTGTAGCTAAATAAGACAAAGCCCAAGCAACCGTTCCCCAAATGACAGCACGGCCTTCTTGCAGACCCCGGCAGCTTCGTTGCATGTGCCTTAGGTCCTGGAGCTCATGGCTTCGGGGAGGGGCTCGGCCACGGGTGCACCTTACACCTGCGTCTCCCGCCAGCATGCTCTGTGGGCAGGGGGGGTGGCGGTGGGAGCCTGGGGCATCCGCTGGCTAAGAGGTCTCTCTCCTTGGGCACCAGGCAGTCTATACAGGAACATGTCCTGCAGGCACTGCTCTGCCACCCCAGGCCCCGACCGGCCTCTGACTGTGCACTCCCGAGCCCCTGTCTCCCCAGACTCCAGGCCCCATGCCCCTGAGCTCCAACAGCTGCCTCCCAGCCCCAGCCCTCCAGCGTCTGGTACTCAACTGCCCATACCTCGTCCCGGCGCCCGATGCCCATGCCCGCTGCCTGATATAAGAACACCTGGTGCCCCAACACTCAGCCACCTTGATCCTTGGCCCCTGGGCCCGGCCACAATGGCAGGTGGGCCCAGGCCAGGGCGTGGAGAGGTCGCAGGATGACCCCAAGCGAAGAGTCATCCTCTGAGCGCCAGGCTTGTAACCGACTCCCTGAAATGTCACGGGAACAGCCCGCCAGCCTGTCCAGGAGAAAACAAGCCCATGCCCCACCCCCCACCCCCCCAAAAAAAGAACATGTATTATAAACATTAAGAGGAAGACACTTGAAATTAAGGCCGACAGAGCCCCGGCTGTGGACTCGGAGGAGGCCGCCATCGGCAAGCTGGCCCCGAGCCGCCTCACCGCCCAGCCCCGGCAGCCCGCCAGGCTCCGCTGTGCACTCTTGCAGGGTGGACACCATGGTGGACCTGCTGGAGATGGACCGGCTGAAGGGTTCGGGCTCCATGGAGCAGAGACTGGCCTCCCTGGAGAAGCAGGTGGGTTTCGGGCCGGGCCTGTTTCTGGGGCTCAGATCCGACGGGCCTGGCTGTGGGGCCTGGCTGGTTGGAGAATGAGCACCTGGGAGCCACCAAGAGGAGGTGGGGAACGTGGGGCACCTGTTCCTCATTGGGAAGAGCGCCCTCTTTTCCCTCTGGAAAACTCCGCCCGAGCCCCCTGGCGGGGCTCCAGCACACGGCACTGCGAGGCACCACGTAGGGGCTGGTCTAAGGCGTAAACTCTCGTCCCCTCCTCCGGCCTCCTCTGGCCTATCCCCCGACCTGGGGGGCTGTGGGGGCCGCCCCAGCCCTGGCTGCCTCAGCCCTCCTGGCTTCCTGGCCGCCCGGGGAGCGGCAGCCACAGGGGTGGCCCGGGCAGGTGGGCAGGCGCTGACCGGATGCCGTGTGGGACCCCCTTGCAGGTGGCCCAGACAGCCAGAGCGCTGCACTGGGTGGTGAAGACCCTGCGGGACAGCGGCTTTGGCTCGGACGAGGGCGCCCCCGCCCTGGGTGAGTGGGTGGCTGTTGCTCTGAGTCCGGGGACCGTGGGGAGGAGAGGCACCGGGCAGGGCTCCTGTGGGCCTGGAGGAAGGACTGAGAGGTGCCCCCCGCCTGTGGGCCAGCTTTGCCCACGCTCCTGTGGCTGTCCCCAGCCTCCCAGGCGGCCTCGGAGGGGCAGGACCCGGAGCTGGACGGCAGGCAGAAGGCGGAGGACCTGGGCGACACCCACCACATCAACGCCCGGCACCTGCTCTACCCCAACTCCCCCATCGTGCGTTTCCCGGTGCCCAACGAGAAGGTGCCCTGGGAGGTGAGCGCTGTCCTGGCTGCACCCCGCTTCCCCCCGGGCTCGGGGGCCGGGTGCTGGGAGGAGCTGTCCGGCCTGAACCCGCTGATGTGGCCGGGCACCCGGTGGGGTGGCCCACGCAGAGTCACAGGGGCATGCTGGACAGATGCGGCCCCCGAGGCGCAGGTCCACACAGCGGGAGGTGGCAGAGCTGGGACGTGAGCCTGGGGAGCCCCATGAGCCTGTGATGCACAGAGAGACGACCTCCCCTCACCTCTGGTCGCCCCACATGGCCAGGTCCCCCTGTCCCCAGGGCATGGCCAGTTTCCCCCTTTCCCGAGCGCCAGGCGAGGGGAGCATCTGAGAGAGGGAACGAGAGGGAGGCATGGGTCACGGCATCCATGCCAGCCGCAGGCTTTGCCCTGGCCCTCCCGGAACATTCCGGGTTGGTACTTCCATTGCCTTCTCTCCAGCCCTGCCAGTCGGAATCCTCACCTCTCAGGTCCAGCCAGCCGACCTGGGATGCCTCCTCTGGACACCAGTTCTGTCTCCAGCCCTGGGCCTGGGTCCTGAATGGCAAGACTCTCAGGTCTGCCCAGCTCAGAGCTGCTGCGGGCGCCTGGCATGGTCTCAGGTCTCAGGTCCCGGGCCGTGCGCGCCTGGAGGAGCAGCAGCTGCCGCAGTCCCCTGGGGGCCTGGGCCTGAGCTTTGGACGGGGGGACGGTCTGAGACAGACCCCTGTTCTGTGCAGACAGAGTTTCTCATCTACGACCCGCCCTTCTACTCGGCCGAGAGGAAGGACAAGGACTTGGTGGACCCCGTGGGAAAGTGAGTGTGCGCTCCCCCTCACACCCAGGGCCTGGACGGCCCCTTCGCCCTCCCCAGAGGCTGGGACAGGCTGGGAGGGCCTCTCAGGTGTGCTCACCCAGCGCCCTGCCCTCCCTTCTCGCCCTCTCTGACCCGGGCCTGACTGCTCCCCCGTCCTCCCCCAGCGCCCTGGACCCTCTGGCCGGGATCACCTACAACGCCCTGGACGGGCCCACGGACCGCCGCAGCTTCCACGGCAGCTACGCGGTTCAGGACGGGTTCCCCCTGTGAGTGCGGCCCGTCCCCACCACAGGGCCCGCCGCACGGGGCCTTGGGGGCGTTCCTGCTGGGGCCAGCTTTCCTCTCCGGGCGACGAGGCAGCCCCTCGGTGTGCCTGCCCGGCTTCTGGGAGGAAGGGCCTCCTGGCTGGGGCTGAGGGGGAGGAAGGGCCTCCTGGCTGGGGCTGAGGGGGAGGAAGGGCCTCCTGGCTGGGGCTGAGGGGGAGGAAGGGCCTCCTGGCTGGGGCTGAGGGGGAGGAAGGGGCCGGCTGGGGGCCGTCAGAGTCTGAGGAGGACGACAGGTGGCTGGGGATGTGGAAACCCCAGGGAGCAGGCGGAGCAGGGCCCTGAGGGAGGAGGCAGTGGCGGCCTCTGCGGAACGTTCTGGAAAAGGTGTGCTGGGATCCGGAGGACAGGCTGGCCGCGTGGACTGGGACAGCGGTCAGACCTGGGTGATGGGCTTCTCCTCCTGTTTTAGTGGTGAATTCACACGAACCCACCCAGTGCCCAGCGTTCGTTCTTTCCGAGAGGACCGGGCAGGGTGGAGGAGTCAGGCCTGCCCAGGGGGGACGCTTGGTCTCTGTGTCAGGGTCCTGGGCTCGGGGAGCTGGGACAAGCCACGTGCTGGGGCCAGGTCTCCCCGGCAAGTCCACGCTGGTGACCCCTTCTTGGTCTGAGGCACAGCCTCTGGACGCCCCTGGTGCCTGGCCCGGGACCCCCGCTGCCCCCCCCACACGTGTGGCTGGCACGATCGGTCAGTCCCGCGCCCTCGGCCACAGGAAGGCCACATTGACACCCGATGCATCTGCAGGGGGGCCAGACCTTGGCTCCTCAGGGCACCCTTTTCTTTTCCAACCGACCCCACGGCACCCTGAAGCCCCCGCCTCACCCCTCGGGGTCCCCACGGGCTGGTCCTCCCGGCGGCAGGCTGAGCAGGCCCCTCTCCACCCAGGAACCCCATGGGCCGCACAGGGCTGCGCGGGCGCGGGGCCCTCTGCTGCTTCGGACCCAACCACACGCTGCAGCCCGTGGTCACTCGGTGAGTCCGCCAGGGACGAGGTCACCCACTCCCCCCATGAGGGACCAGCCTGTCCTCCCGGGGCCCTCCCCATCCGCCCAGAGAGCCCCGAGGACAACTCCCTTTGGGTACTTGGCGGCAGCCTCACGGCAGGACGCACCTTGAAATACAGGGCAGGCCCAGGCCCAGGCCCGTTCTCCTTCCCAACAGAGCTTCCCTCACTACCTGTGGGTCCCTCCCTCACAGGCCTGTGGGAGGAGGGACAAGACAGCTAGGACCCATGGCCACGGATGAACCAAAAATAGGCAAGATGTGGCCCAGCCGGGTCCCTAAGAAATAGTCTCCCAAGGCTGGCCGTGCTAGTCCTCCAGCGGCCACGGGATGGGGAGACCCCCTGATGGCGCAGGACGGGAGCAGGTCCTCAGGGAGGACGCAGGGCTGGGCCCTGGGGAGGCTGAGGGTGGGGGCTGCGGTGCTGGGGGCCTGGCACAGAGCCTGGGAGGGCAGGTGTGAGCCGGTCCCTCTGCAGGTGGAGGAGGAACCAGGACGGAGCCATTTGCCGGAGGAGCATCAAGAAAGTGCTGGAGGTGCTGGTGGTGAAGCACGTCCTGGCAGAGCACTGGGCCTTGCCAGGGGTGAGCCACCAACGGCGCCCGCGCCCCCGTCACTCGTCCTCCATCCGTCCGCCCACCCACGGAACGGCACCAGCCTGCGGCCTCTGCCCGGCGGTCCTGGCTCCTGTCCCTGGCGCCTAATGACAAGGCCGGGGACTGGGTGGTGGCTGCAGGTCTTTGGAATCGATTCCAGGGCGCTGGGCAGCTCTCGCCCTGCACCCCAAACCCCGTGGCTCCCACGTGAGGGAGTGTGGCTCTGAGCACCGGGCACGGAGGGGTGTCTGCTGAGCCTGCACTGGCCCCGGAGTCCGAGGCAGATGGACATGGCCGTGCGGGGCAGTGATGAACAAGCAGGGTCCCCTAGGTGGGCGGGGGCAGAGAGGGGCCGTGTCCATGGACAGGTGGCTTCGGGAGTGGCCGGGAGCCCAGGGCGGGCACAGAGGTGAGAGATGGGGTCCGGGGAATGCAAACAAACAATAAAAACACAGCCCTCCCGATGGCGGCCAGGGGGTGGAGGTCAGGGCACTGGCGACCTCACGGGGAGCCGAGAGGCACCAGAGTCCGGCGGGCACTCCTCCCAGGCTGTGCCTTTGGCCTCACAGCCCTGCTGTGGAGCCGGCCGACGTGGGCAGTGGGCTCTGGGCAATGTCACTCTGGCCCCGAGACAGTCAGACTGCCAGGCGCTGCCGGCCCGCGGCTCCGGGGGTCTGGCTGGCGGCCCATGCCGGGCGGGCGGCCAGCGGAGGTGGGTCCCCGGATGGCCTGTGGACGAGCCTTGCCTCCCTCTCTGCTCAGGGCTCCCGGGAACCCGGAGAGACGCTGCCCCAGAAGCTGAAGCAGGTCCTCCAGAGGGAGTTCTGGCCTTCCTTCGAGAGCCTGCTGCTGCAGGGCACCGAGGTAGGTGGCGCTCTGTGCCCCGGGCCCCGCGGCGCTGGCGGTGCGGCTGCAGGAGGAGCAGGGGAAAAGGGGACCTGCTCTGGCCCACGTCTCCCCTCTCCTGGAGGAAGGAGCTGGGACCAGGGGTCGTGGTGGTGGCTGGGGGCCTCCTCGCCTTCCCTCTCTGTCCCCATTTCTTCTCTAAGTCTATGGGGCCTGGCTGTTGTCGGCCTCTCCTTCCCACACTCACCCCGGCCCGGAGCGCAGCTGGCTCCCAGGGGGCCCTCAGCACCAGTGCCTCCCAGGACAAAAGGGCTGGGGGTGCTCACCAAGCCCCACCAAGAACGTGAGACTGAGTCCTCACACGTCAGGCCTATTTGCCTTATTGAATCCTTTTTTTAAAATTTTTATTTCTTAAATATATTTTTATTGGTTTCAGAGAGAAAGGGAGAGGGAGGGGGAGAGAGAGAGAGAAACATCAATGATGAGAGAGAATCATTGACCGGCTGCCTCCTTCATGCCTCCTGCTGGGGATGGAGCCTGCAACCCATGTGCCCTTGACCAGAATCGAACCTGGGACCCTTTAGTCCACAGGCTGACGCTCTAGCCACTGAGCCAAACCGGCTAGGGCTGAATCCTTTCTTAATTACAAAAGAAACATGTGTTTGCTACAGCATCCGAAATGCAGCCCGGTCACCTGTGAACATCAAAGCCGGCTACCCTCACACCCAGATGCCATGGGCCACAGACACCTGCTTGCTTCTCATGCCCCCGGTGGCACCTGGGCATGTGAGGGTAGAGGTGGCTTCGAGATTCACCGTGCGGGCTCTGTCTCCGGCTTTCTGTCTGCATGGGAGCGCACACACATACACACACTTCTTCAATAAGAACGGGCCTCGGGCCTCATTCTCTGTACCATGCTATTTTTCTTCCCTGGCGATGCTCATAGCTGTAGGTTTGTATTTGTAGGGCTTGTTTTTCACGACTGTATAATGTCTTGCAGATTTTATATATTTTGTGCCATGCTTTGCTTAAACAGTTCTCTAGGTGGCACCTAAGTTGTCTCGGGTCCTGTTTCTATGCATGTCAGGCGGGCTCTGACCTGCCCCCAGCCGGTCCTTATGGTTTGTCCCTGTCCCATGCTTTCCCCTCTGGGACCCTGCCATCTCCCGTTTCCTTACTGGGCAAAAATATTAGTTTATTTGTCCAGGTGGTATCCAAACAGCATAAAATGAGCCATTTTAAAGCGAACCGTTCTGTGGCATCTAGTACATTGACTACGCTGTGAGACCATCACCTCTAAATCAGAATATTTCCATCACCCCAAAAAGAGCCCCCGCACCCTACCAGCGGTCACTTTCTCCCCCCCACCCCCCGCCCCTGGCCACCCCAGGTGCGTTCTGTCTCTGCATTTGCCTGTTCAGGACATTAATGTTATGTGGAGCACACAGCATGTGGTCTCTGGTGTCCGGTTTACTGTGATATTTTCAAGGCCCACGGTCATTTTCAATCCCTCCGTGGACAGTCCAGTGGGTCCTGATGTCAGGCCAGAGGCCAGGAGGAACATGGGTGAGCCCGTGGGCCGCCTCAGGGTGCTGGTCAAGGCTGAAGGCTGGGGTGGCAGCCGCTGGACAGGCAGGAGGGAGCCAGGCCAGGGACCCGGGTGCCGTGCAGCGATGCTCGGAGCGTCCCAGGGCCGGCCGAGCTCGGGACAGGGAGGCCCTTGCTCTGGAGGAAGCCGTCAGGCTCGGGGTCGGTTGGGGGGGTCTGGCTCACCCTGTGCTGCCCCCGTCAGGTGTACAAAGGCTACGTGGACGACCCTCGGAACACGGACAACGCCTGGATCGAGACGGTGGCCGTCAGCGTCCACTTCCCAGACCAGAGCGACGTGGAGCTGAAGAGGCTGAACTCTGTATGGGGCTCAGGCCGCAGGCTCCCAGGAGGGGGGAGGGATGCGGGGCCTGTGGAGGGGGCTCCTGGGCCAGGGACAGAGCTGCTGGGGACCCTGAGATGCGGTCCTTCCGGAGCCCCCAGGCTTGCACCGGGGGAGGCCGGTTTGTACACCTTTAAGGGGATACTGTCCCCTGAATTTAGCTCAATCTGACACGTCCCCAATCCAGGGGACAAACCCAGGCTGTTATCTGCAGGATAAACCCTCCGAACGAGGTGCCTGCTCTGTCCTCGCCCACAGGCTTTCGGGCTCTGCAGGCCTTTTCCGAGTTGCGTCCGAAGTGGGTGTCTTTTTAAAAAAATATATATATATATTTTATTGATTTTTTACAGAGAGGAAGAGAGAGAGAGATAGAGAGTTAGAAACATCGATGAGAGAGAATCATCGATCAGCTGCCTCTTGCACACCCCCCGATGGGGATGTGCCCACAACCAAGGTACATGCCCTTGACCGGAATCGAACCCGGGACCTTTCAGTCCGACGCTCTATCCACTGAGCCACACCGGTTTCAGCCGAAGTGGGTGTCTTTGCTCTGGGCGATAACAGCCCAGCGGAGGCCCAGAGGTGGGGGTCAGGGCAGCGTTTGGGGTGCTGGCGGCAGCTCCGGGGTGAGGATGTCCTTTCCTTGCAGCACCTGTACGCCGGCGACCCCGGGATGTCCGTCCGATGGCAGGTCGTGGACAAGCGCATCTCGCTGTACGCCAACCACAAGGCCATCCTGCAGAAGGTGGCCGCACTGTTCGGGGCCTACTACTGAGCCCGGCTCCAGGGCCAGTCTGTCCCCAGCCCCTCGGAGACCAGGCTTCAGGGGCCACAGCCATGGACCTTGGGGAGGATGGGATTTGGGGACCTGCACCCCTCAGCCAACTGGAGTCTCGCACCGGCATCTCCTCAGGACTGTGGTGGCCACGGGGACCCCGCCAGTCATCGCTGCCTCTCCTGAGCCGCAGGCAGCCGGTTGAGGGGCTGGAGCCTCCTGACAACCTTGGCCTTGGGCCGGAGTCGAGTCTCCCTGGGAACGCTGTCATGAGCAGCAGGTCCTCCACCGGAGGCACATCGGCTCAAAGCCTGTGTCCCTGGAGCATTGGGGTTCCCACATGGCCGCCTCCTCAGCCCATGCGTCCAAGATGGCCTCCACCGGGGCCTGACTCGGACCCTCGCCTGGCCTGGAGCGGGCCCTGGAGGAACCCCAGTTTACAGCCTGGGCCAGGGTCAGGGCTGAGCAGAGGCAGGAGGCCTGTGAGGGCAGGCCTTCTCCAGAGACGCACAGAGTCCCTGCCTGTGGGGGTCCGGGACCCAGCTCTCCTGCACACGCGCTCCCTCTGTCCTCCCTGTGAGCCCAGGGAGCGTGGGTGGGATGGGGCACGCCGTTTAGTGTCAGCGAGCCACAGACCATCTGCGTCAGCCATCAGGAGCATCGGGAGCAGGAAGTTGTCAAACCCAACCTTAAGTCCGCTGCCCCAGGCCACCTGGCCATCCCCGGCCACCCGGCCTGCTCTCCGGTGCCTCCTGCTAATAAAGTGCCAGAGGGGCAGTGGTCAGGAGCTGTGTGTGGGCCACTGAAACCTCCACCAGCCCACGGCCACGCTTCCCGTGGCCCGAGGGCCTCTCCTGTGACGTCTCCCCGTGTTTGTGGGCTGTGTGAGTGTGTGTGTGTGTCTGATTGTGTATATTTGTGTATGTGTGTAGATGTGTGTTTGTGTCTCTGTGTTTGTGTGTGTACGTGTATAGATGTGGATGTATATGTGTGTCTGTGAATGTGTGTGTGTGTGTGAGTATATGTGTGTCTACATATATAGATGTGGATATGTGTTTGTATGACTATAGGTGTATATGTGAGCTCATGTGAGTGTATGTATGAGTGTATGTACATGTATAGATGTGTATGTGTGTATATGAATGTGTATGTGTGTATATGAGTGTGTGTAAGTAAATGTGTGAGTGTATATATATGTGTGTATATATGTGAGTGTATGTATGTGTGAGTGTATGCGTATACACGTGTGTTTGTGTATATGCGTGTGAGTATGTGTATATGTGTGTGGAAGAGTGTGTATATATCTTGAGAGTGTGTGAGGTATAAGTGTGTGTGAGTGTGTGTGTATGTGAGTGTGTGTGGATATATGTGCGTATACATGTATAGATGTGGATGTGTGTATGTATATATGTGTGTGAGCATGTGTGTGTGTGAGTGTATGTGTGAGAGTGTATTAGTGTGTGTGGGAGTGCATGTATATGAATGTATGAGTGTGTGTGAGTGTATGTGTGTATGTGAGTGTATGAGTGTATGTGTGAGAGTATATGAGTGTGTGTGAGTGTGTGTATGTGGTGAGTGTGAGTGTATGAGTGTGTGTGTGTGTGTGTATGTGTGTGAGTGTGAGTGTATGAGTATGTGTGAGTGTGTATGTGAGTATGTGCATATACATGTATAAATGTGTATATGTATATATGTGTGTGAGCGTATGTGTGTGTGAGCGTGTGTGTGTGTGAGTATATGAGTGTATGTGTGAGAGTGTATGAGTGTGTGTGGGAGTGTATGTATATGAGTGTATGAGTGTGTGTGAGTGTATGTGTGTGAGTGTATGAGTGTGTGAGTGTGTGTGTGTGAGTGTGAGTGTATGAGTGTGTGTGAGTGTATGTGTGTGAGTGAGTGTATGAGTGTGTGAGTGTGTGTGTGTGAGTGTATGAGTGTGTGAGTGTGTGTGTGAGTGTGAGTGTATGAGTGTGTGAGTGTATGTGTGTGAGTATGAGTGTGTGAGTGTGTGTGTGTGAGTGTATGAGTGTGTGTGAGTGTATGTGTGTGAGTATGAGTGTGTGAGTGTGTGTGTATGAGTGTGTGTGAGTGTATGTGTGTGAGTGAGTGTATGAGTGAGTGTGTGTGTGTGAGTATGAGTGTATAAGTGTGTGTGTGTGTGAGTGTGAGTGTGTGTGTGTGTGAGTGTATGAGTGTGTGTGAGTGTATGTGTGTGAGTATGAGTGTATGAGTGTGTGTGTGTGTGTGAGTGTGTGTGTGTGTGTGTGTGTGTGTGTGAGAGTGTGAGTGAGTGTGTGTGTGTGTGTGTGTGTGTGCAGGGAGAGCCAGCAGAGAAGACAGGCCTGGACACCCGGGAGCGGTACTGGAGGGGGTGAAGGCAGCCCTCTGCTCTGCAGGGAACAGCAGCCAGGACGGGGCAGTGGTTCTGAGGGGCCTGCGGGCGGCCGGGGCTGTGCCGGCAGGGAGACAGCTCGGGGCCTGTGCTCTTGGGAAGCCTGGGAGGGAACCATTGCCTGCTTATCTTGGGGTTTCCAGTCTGGATTTTCAAGAGCAGGCAGAGAACCAGGAATTCTGGGAGATCCAGGAATTCAGAGATCTAGGAATCCTCGAAATGTAGTGGGGGTCAGTGTGGCCAAAGCTGCAGGGGGCAACTTGGCCAAAGGCAGTCCCTCCACGAAGGCTCTGGGCCAGCAGGGTCCCTGGCCCCGGCTTTTTGCTTCTCAGACAAGTGGGCTCCCGGCCAGCTGCCCTTGTCCCGCCTCTGCCTGGGAGCTGGCTGGCCTCACGGTGCCCAGCAGGCCTGGGCTTCTGTCTGAGGGTCCCATGGGCAGGTGGGAACAGTGTGGAGGCTGGGCACCAGAGGGCTGAGCCAGGCACAGTGGAAGGGCAGGAGGGGGAGCAGTCAGCACACCCCTGGACACGCCATGGCCCAAGTGAGGGCCTCGCAGGCCACTGTTCGGTCTCTCCGTGGGGAGGGCAGGATCTGGGCTCCCGGATGTTTTGTTCATCTGCCTGATTCCATCCGGCCCTGGTGCTGCTCCGCGCTGGGCTCCTCACTCCTCCCGGAGAGAAGACTCAGACCTCATCCTGCAGAACAGCCTCCTGACAGGGAGGCAATTAACCAGCCGTAGCGCTGCACTCGCTCCCTAGGGCCACGAGGCCGGTTCCGGCGGATAAATAAGCCAGATAATCAGCCCGGAGCCCAATTACAGTAAGAAGGATGGCCTGGTGGGCAGAGCACGTGGCCAGGACGGCATCGGAAGGGTGCTGGCGTGTTTGGGAACACTGACTCATGGCCTGGAATGGACAGCGAGCGAGGCTCTCACGGGGCCTGCAGCCCGGGCCTGGCCGGCAGCCAGAGCCTCCGGTGGACCTCTGACATCATCACTGGTCAGGGAGGCCGAGAACCAAGGGCCGGAGACCGCTCGGCACAGCCTTCCTTGGGCACCTGGAACTGACCGGTCCGTCCACCTGTCCACGTGTACGTCATTCCCACGGGGGCTCCCTGGTGAGCGGCACGCCTGCTCCACACGTTAGGAGCACACGTTCGTCACTGCACACGTTGTGTGACCCGCTGATGGATTTTTTTATGTTAACAAGCAGCACCCAGATCCAGATACATAACACCTGCCCCAGGAGCCCCTCCATCCCCATCCCCCCACCCCCATTTCCAACCCTATCCCCACCCCCATCCCTATCCCCAATCCCCACCCCCATCCCTATCCCCAGCCCCCACCCCCATCCCTATCCCTAGTCCCTACCCCCATCCCTATCCCCAGCCCCCACCCCCATCCCTATCCCCAGCTCCCACCCCCATCCCTATCCCCAGCCCCCATCCCCATCCCTATCCCCAGCCCCCACCCCATCCCTATCCCCAGTCCCCACCCCCATCCCTATCCTCAACCCCCACTCCCATCCCTATCCCCAATCCCCACCCCCATCCCTATCCCCAATCCCATTCCGAGTTCCACCACCCCGGAGTGTGACCTGCTCTTGAACTTCCCATAAACAGAAACCCACAGTGTGAGCTCTGAGTGTCCGGCCCCTCCCACTCGCCCGCATCCATCCTGTACTTCTCTTGGTGGTCGCCATATACCTTGTTTACTTTAACTATTAAAAATGTTCCATCATTTGCCAGAAGATGACATACCAGCAGCTTCCTGGCTGACAGTATTTTACTCTCTCTGAAAGGCGGTTGGCTGTGGAAGGCAGAAATAATAATATCTGTGGGTCCCTGCACACGTGGACACATACCGTAGACCACAGCCCAGCCCCAAGGTGCACATGGGCTGCAGGGCGCTCACTGGCAGCGTGGTCCAGGGGGGCCTGGGGAGGGACTGGGATGCTGGACACTCTCCCCAAAAGCAGGAAACGGCACAGCGACCGTAACAGACAGGAGACTAAGGAGAGAAAATGGACTAAAAACACTCAATCCAGGGGAAGTCAGGAAAAGAGGACAAGGATCCAAGGGGCAGAGAGAGAGGCAGACAGACTGGAGTCCACCCGCCCCAATTATCCTTCACATGAGCTTTGAAGCAGTCAACGGGGAAGCACTACACCCGGAGTCTTAGCCAGTGTCCCTCATTTTTCCACGAACACTTGTCTATTCGAGGGCCCCAAGCCACATTTAGCTATTTCTCCTCCATCTTTTCCAATTCGTAACAGTGACTCAGGCCTTTCTTGTCTTTTACAACTGCTTCCTTCATTTTTGATGCGAACTGATCAGTCCCTCGATCGCTGTGTGTCTGGAGTGCTCTCAGATTGTGTGTCTGGAGTGTGTCTGGGGTGCGCTCAGATTGTGTGTCTGGGGCGCGCTCAGATTGTGTGTCTGGGGTGCGCTCAGATTGTGTGTCTGGAGTGTGTCTGGGGTGCGCTCAGATTGTGTGTCTGGAGTGTGTCTGGGGTGCGCTCAGATTGTGTGTCTGGGGTGTGTCTGGGGCGCGCTCAGACTGTGTGTCTGGGGTGTGTCTGGGGCGCGCTCAGATTGCAGATGGTGCATCTGGGGCAAGAACACCAGCGAAGCGATGAGGAGTCCGTCTCAGTCCATCGCACCAAGAGGCTACATGACGGCTGTCCGTCTTATTCCTGGTGATTTGACCTTGGTCACAGAGTAAGGTGGTTATTATTCTCACCTTCGTAGTTAACAAACACATTTTAAAAAAACACTTGAATGTCATGGAAATCCCAAAAGAAACTACGTTTAAGACACTCAGGTTAAAAGCACAGGATGGAAAAAGGCAGCCCATGTGAACCTAATGGAAAGACAGCTGGGGTGACTGTTAGTGTCAGAGTGGAGTTCAGGACAAAGAATCTGGGGATAAGAAAGGCCACTTTACCATGACAAGGTGACCATTTAATCAAGAGGACTTGATCTGAATATAGGCTTTCAAAATGCATAAATAAAGCAAAACAAAACAAAACAACCCCCTCCACACACACACAAAAAAACAGAAATGCAAGGAGAAACAGATAAATCTACAAAGTCAGAGACTGCAACACCCCATTCTAATTAATGGAGCAAGTGGGAAGAAAGTCAGTCATAATGTAGAACAGTTGACTATCATACCATCAGTAGACTTGACCTCATCAACATCCCACTGAGCAACACTAGAAGTCACATTTAAGTGAAGTCACGTTTAAGCAACACAGGACAATGATTAACACAGGCCATATTCTGGACCATAAAACCAGTCTCAACAAACGTAAAAGGGTCCAAAACACACAGAGTATGTTTTCTGACAGCAATAGGTTTAAGTTAATAAGTAAAAAACAGAAAAATCTCTGGAAAATACCCACATGTCTGAAAACAAAATAACACACTTCTAAATCCCTGGATCACAAAAGAAAAAAAATCAAAAGGCAAATTGGAAAACATTTTTAACCCAATAAATATGAAAATACAACATATCATCCTAGCTGGCTTGGCTCAGTGAATAGAGTGTTGGCCTTCAGACTGAAGGGTCCTGCGTTCAATTCCAGCCAAGGGCACATGCTCAGGTTTCGGGCTGGATCCCCAGTGGGGAGTGTGTAGGAGGCAGCCAATCAATGATTCTCTCTCATCATTGATGTTTCAATCTCTCTCCCTCTCCCTTCCTCTCTGAAATCAATAAAAACATATTTTTAAAAAAAGGAAATACAACATATCAAAATTTCAGGGGTACATCGAGGACTTTGAGGGAAATTTATAGCCTGTACCAAAGAAGAAGGCCTCAAATCAGTGACCTAGCTTCCACCTTAAGACCCAGAAAAAGAAGAGAAATTTAAACCAAATGTAAGCAAAAGAAAGCATACCGATCATAGTGTAAGTCAATTAAAAAAAAGGGAAAACAATAGAGCAACCAATAAAACAACTGGTTCTTTGGGAATATCCATAAAATTGACAAATTTCTCTCTTGATTGACAAGTAAAAGAAAAGAGCGAAGACATAAGTGACAAATATCAGGACTGAGAAAGGTAACATCACTTTACATAGAAAGATTAATAACAGACTATTATGAACAACTTTATGCTGATAAATTCAACAATTTAGATAAATGGACAATTCCTTAAGAAATACAAACTATCAACATTCAATCAAGTAAAAAATAACCTCAGAAATTCCATCTCTACTAAATAGTTTAACAACATATAGAATGATACTACACCATGTGAATTTGAGGTAGGCAAAGATTTCTTGTGATTTATCCCAACAACACAAGGTTGACATAACACTTGAAAATCAATCAGTATAATCCATAATATTAACAGAATAAAAAAAGATTTTCAATAAATGCAGAAAACATTTCACAAAGTCCAACAAGCATTTCTGATAGAAACTCTCAGCAAACTAGCAATAGTAGGACACTTCCTAACACGGACACAGATAACTACAAGAAACTTGCAGCCAACATTGTTTTTAATGATGAAAGACTGAATGCTCTTCCCCTGATATCAGCAACAAGGGGATCTCCTCTTGCTTCTGGTCAAAATTAAACTAGAGTCTCAAACCAGTGCAATTGGGCATGAAAAGGAATTTAAAACACATCCAAACAGGAGAGAAAGAAGTCATAATCTTTTTATTGACAGAAAAGATGATTGCATATATAGAAAATCCTGAAGTGTTTATTTAAAAGTTACTAGAATTAATAAACAAGTTTAGCAAAGTTAAGATTAGAGTACAAAATCCATTTTGTTTCTATACATTAGTAATTAAAAACCAGAAATGGAAACAAAAAATGCCATTAACAATAAATAATCAGAAATAAATCTGACAAAAGATGTGCAATATCTGTAACCAGAAACTATAAAACCCAGATGAAAGAAATAAAAGAAGCTCTAAATAAATGAAAGGATATACCATGTTCATGGATTGGAGACTCAATATTGTCAAGATGTTAATTCTCTCACATTGACTTATAGAGTCAATGCAACCCCCAACAAAATCCTACTAGGCTTTTTTAGTAGAAGCTGGGAGATGAAGAAATACATCTTGGATGACCAAAAATATTAAGAACGAACAAAGTTGCAAAATTTATACTTCCTGATTTCAAGAATTATTATTATATAAAGATCCAGCTATGAATACAGATTGGAACATTTGCATAAAAATAGGCAAATAGACCAAATGAACATGGAACATACAGAAATAGACTCATACAGATATGAATCACTGATTTTCAACAAAAGTACAAAAATAATTCAGTAGAAAAATAATTTTTCAACAAACAATCTGGAACACTGAATATACATATGCACACAAAAAGTAAACTTGGACTCATATTTCACATCATGTATCAAAATTAATTCAAGTTGGATATTAAAAACGAAGGCAAAACTTACACTATAAAAATCCTTGTGACTTTGAGTTAGGCGAAGGTTTCTTACATATGACACAAAAAGCACCATCCATATAAGAAAAATTGCTAAACTGGACTTCATAAAAAGTAAAACCTTCACTTTGAAAAGCTTTTAAGAGAATGAGAAGACAATCCATAGACTCACAGAAAATATTTACAAATCACTTATCTGATAAAGAACTTGTAGCCAGTGTATATAAAGAATTCGCAAAACTCAAAGAAAACAACCCATTTAAAGGTGTGTAAGAGATCTGAACAGAGCACTTCCCTAAAGAAGATACGTAGATGGCAAATAAACAGATGAAAAAAGCTCACCATGATTAGTCACAGGGGAAGTATAAATTCAAACCACAAGGAGATTCCACTACACGCCTAGTAGAGTGTCTAAAATTAAGAAGGTGGACATGTCAAGTGCTGGTGAGGGTGTGAGCACACACTGTGGGCAGGAATGTAAAGTAGTACAATCACCCCGTCTGTTTCTTTCAAATTAAACGTACAGCTACAGGTGACCCAGCCATTCCGCTCCTAGCTATTTCCCCAAGAGAAATGAGTATTTCTCCAAATATGGGTTGGACACAATGTTTGTATCACGTTATTTGTAACAGACAACAAATGGAAACAACCCCAATGTCCAGGAACAGGCAAACAGACACGCAAACTGGAACATTCATAGAATGAATGACTTAGTCAGCCCTAAAAGGAATAACTTGATAAACACATAATCATGCCGACTGAAGGAAAAAACTAGACCCCAAAAGCACAAACCTGTGATTCCATGTACATTAAATTTTAAGAAATGCAAACTTCATCTACAGCCACAGGCCCATCAGTGCTGGCCTGGGACCGGGCTCAGGAGGGGAGGGGGTACCAAGGGTGGGACTGGCGCATGGACTGAGTGCATTACGGTGATGGTTTCACGAGTATATACAAATGTCAGAACTTACCAAATTTAGATGTGTGGGAGTTGTATACCAACCACCCCACAATAAAGCTGCTTTTAAATGCGGCTGCTTTTAAATGCCGCGGCTTACCCATGTCCTATCCTTTCCCAGGCCCACTGCACGGTCCCTAACACACAGAGGGTGGGGGTGCAGTGAGAGTCCTGGGCAGGAGGGGATTCACGGGGGTGGAGACCCCCACCCCACGCCCCAGCTTCTGGGGCCGATGGACGCACCGCAAGCGGGTCTCACCCCAAGGGCTTCGCGCAGATCCGAGGTCTGCAGGCACCTTGCTTGCAGGTATCAGCGCCAAGAGCGATTCCCGCGCCCCCAACCCCACCTCGCTCAGCTGGGTGGACCGGGGAGGGGCGGGGCTCTGTGCGCTCATGGACCCGCCCACCCCTAGGCCCCGCCCACAGACCCCCCCACAGGCCAAGAGACACGCCCACTCAGAAGAGCCACCCAGCCCCGCCCCACGCTTTCCCACAGTCCACGCCCACGGCCCCGCCCCGTCTGTCCCGTTAGTCCCGCCCCCAGGCTCCGCCCTCCACTCAGGCTCCCGCGTCGTCCTGGCCCCGCCCCGCCCCGCCTCGCCGAGGCCCCGCCCCCAGACCCCGCCCGCGAAGTGCAGGCTGAGCCCCGGCAGCCCCGGTGCCGGCCTCGGGGTCCCCGCCGCGCCAGGGTGTGGCGCCGCCGGGCCGGGCTTCGGGCCACGGAGATCCTCGCGCGGAGCAGCCTCCGTTCGCGGCCGCGCAGGTAAAGCCCCCGCCCCTCCCGGGAGTGTGGACACCGCATCCCTGTCTATTCCCCGCCCGGGTTGGTTCCCAGGGTCCTGGGGGGTCCCGAGGGTCCCTGGGGATCCCGTGGGTGTCGGGGTCCCGGGGTCCCCGGGGTCCGGGCCCCTCCAGCCCAGGCCCCGCGCGGCCCCGCCACTCCACGCCCCAGCGCAGCGCGCGCCCAGGGCTTGGCTGCTCTCTTTTCTCCCTTTCCTTCCTTCCCAAGCATAACAGAAATGAAAGGCGCCCACCCCGGGGCAGGGGCCGGGGCCGGGTGGCTGCTCCGGCTAGGGCGGGCAGAGGAGAGCTTTATGTATTATGATGGTTTTTAAGGGTTGTCAAAATTAGCAAAGTGCTAAGCTTCTGCAGCAGCCTGGCCGGGAGTGGTGAGCCGCTGGTTCCTGGTGGTTGTAGGTTGGTTCCGGCTCTGCATTCAGTCTTCCCCATTCCCACCCTGAGGGGCAGGGAGGGGGTGGGCCCCGGACTGCCATCCCCCAGTGCTGTCCAGGCCCCTGGTTCCTGGATGTCTAGAGGGTGTGTCCAGCTTAGGTGGCAGGGTTGTCCCACCGTGCGGATGGGTGCTTCCCCCCCTTCCCCCAACCAGGGGTCAGTAGAGCCTGCTCTTGCTCTTTTGGAGGCAGTGGGAGTCCCCAGAAATAAGTTACAGACACCCCCCCTCCCCTCCACACATCCTCTTTCCTACACACACACACACACACACACACACACACACACACACACTGGTCAAAGACTTCCATTTGCCTGTGGTGTCTTCTCCAAGTCAAGGGGTGCCTGGGTGCCGGCTGAACCCCGTGGACAATGCCGATTGCTCCTCTGTTTTAGAACCGGAAGAAACCACGTATTCCTGGCAGGTGAGGACAGGAGTTTATGTCCGTATCGGAAGCAGCGCCCGGGGAAGTGGAGAAGGATGTAGGCCCATAGGCCCCGGCCAGAGGAGCGAGCCGTCTGCCCCCAGGTGCGGTCAGGATGGGCCCCGCGGGCAAGCAGAGCCTCTCGTCCGCGCCAGCCCCCATGGGAGGGTCTTGCCTCCTCCTCCTCTTCTGCCTCCGCCTGGGCACCTCCTGCCCGCAGAGCTGCCAGTGCCCCGATCGCGATGGTGCCGTGGCCGTCCACTGTAGCGCGAGCGGCCTGCAGGAGATCCCCAAGGACATCCCCGCCAACGCCGTGTTCCTGAAGCTCGACGCCAACAAGATCGCCCGCGTCCCCAACGGAGCCTTCCAGCACCTGAGCCAGCTGAGGGAGCTGGACCTGTCCCAGAACGCCATCGAGACCATCGGCCCCGCCGCCTTCTCGGGCCTGGCGGGTGGCCTGCGGCTGCTGGACCTGTCTCACAACCGCATCCGCAGGATCCCCAAGGACGCCCTGGGCAAGCTCAGCGCCAAGATCCGCCTGTCCCACAACCCCCTGCACTGCGAGTGTGACCTGCAGGAGGCCCTGTGGGAGCTGAAGCTGGACCCCGACTCGGTGGACGAGATCGCCTGCCACACCTCCGTGCAGGAGGAGTATGTGGGGAAGCCGCTGATCCAGGCCCTGGACTCCGGCGTCAGCTTCTGCAGCACCCACCACAAGACCACCGACGTGGCCATGCTGGTCACCATGTTCGGCTGGTTCGCCATGGTGATCACCTACGTCGTGTACTACGTGCGTCAGAACCAGGAGGATGCCAGGAGGCACCTGGAGTACCTCAAGTCCCTGCCCAGCACCCCCGTGTCCAAGGACCCCCTCAGCCCCGCATCCTAGTGCCCGCTGAGTGCCATCACCCTGTGGCAGGTGGTGACCGGCTCATGCTCCTGGCGTTCCCCCGGCCAGGTGGTAGTCACAGCTGCTTCTGTGCAGTGCACTCTGGCCGAACACTTCCTCCAGCTGCACCGAGTCACCGCAACGCCCCTCGAGCCAGGCAACACTCCCCTCGGACCCGCTGACGGAGGAGGAAACAGAAACTTAGAGGACGGACCGACTTGCCTGTGATGACACAGTCAGGAAACCATCCGGTCGGGACTCAAAACCAGGCTGCCTCCAAGATGCCCCTTCCACGCAAGCCTCTCCCGTGTGGCGCCCGTGGGCGTGAACGCAGCCAGAGAAGGAAGGGCTTGTGTCCATGACTACGAATAGCCCCGGTGACGTCTGGGGTGCAGGGTCACCTGTCGAAGGCACAGGTGACCCTGCACTGCGGGACGGACTCGCCTCTGCTCCCCTAGTGTCTCCTGAACACACGGGACCACAGAGTCTGCCCGGAGCCGAACAGGAGAGAGGCCAGGCTTTCTAGAGAGGGAAGGGAGGGGACAGCCGTGCTTATTCTCAGAATGGTTGTGAGAGTTAACACTTGGACCCAAATTTCAGTCCAGTGAGAGGGGGGAAAAAAATCCCAAACCTGAAACCAAAAACACCACCGAGAGGAACAGACAAGCTCGGCCCGCCCGAGTCCCACCGCCATCTGCCCGGCTGGTGGGAAGGCCGGTCACCGCTGGTCGCCGCCGTGCCTTGCTTTTCTACTCACCGACACCACAGCAGCTCCTTTCCGAGGACAGGACTAATGAGTGATGCTTCAAGGCCAACCAACGGGACACCTCCTTTTCTCCAACAAATCCCCCCCCCCTCTCTCCTTCTCTCCCTCTCTCCCTCTCTCCCTCTCTCCCTCTCCCTCCCTCCCTCTCTTTCTCTCCTCCCCCCTCTCTCTCCACCTTTGCTGCCAGGACTCTCAGAGCTCAGTGAGTGCTTGATTTTCTTATACCGCTACACGTCCCCGGTAGACGTGACCTTCACCTGTATGACTGATTCATCTTCCCATTTTTAGGTTACTGTCTTTTGATGAGTGTTTATATTTTACACTATTTTGAACAATTTTTTTTGGGGGGGGCGGTAAGCAAAAAGGGATAAATCGCTGTGAACTGAAGGTATGGAGGACAGAAGCCTCATCGAGCAGAAGCTTCGAAGCGATGAACGATGGCAGGTGCTGGGTGCTTGGAAAGTTCTGAGGGCAATGAATGTGGGGTCGAATTTACCCGCTGATCCGGGGACCCAGCCGTGCACCAGAGACCCAAAAGGCTCGTCCCAACACGGCTGTGACTTCTTGGTCACAGTGCATTACCGAGGGCCCTCCGAGAGGTTCCAGAGAGCCTCCCGCACCCTAAGGCGCTGTGCCTGTGTTCGTGGGAGCAGGGTGGGGGGTGCAGGGTAAAGAAAGGGGCCAGGCGGGCGAGGGAGGAAGGGCTGACTCGGCCATCAATGCCCACCTGCTGCCCCACAGGCCGCCAGCCCACAGTCCTGCCCACCTTCCCGGTGACAACTCAAACCAGGAAGTCTGTCCACGCGTGTGACAAAGGACCAGCAGGACATCGCCTCATTGGGCGATCTGGGTCCCCTTTCCCACCCATCCCATGTGCCCTGGTGGGGACAGGGCCCCACCTCACAAGGAGCTCACCTCCTGAGGGCCTCCCTGATGACTGTGACCCCTGGGTCAGGGGAAGAGAGCGCCTCGGACCCCAGGGCAGAGGGGAGTGTCAGGGTCCTGCCAAGGCCTCTCATGTCCTATGGGTGCCACTAGCCTCAGCACTTTGGGGGCCCTTCCTTGCTGCCAGGGACCCCATGTTCTCTTACCCCCCAAATCAGCCACCCCTGGATGCCACCACACGTGGCTCTTCCGGGGTGCATGGGAAGTAGGTGTGCTTTCCTCCTCCACCCTTTGCTGGCCCCCAGGCCGAGGCCACCTCCCCTTGGATGGACCCTGCGAGGGCGGGGAGGTGGACGAGGACCTAGAGCACTCAAGGGGTTCGAGAGCCGTCAGGGGCTGCCCACCTCCAGCCTTTTGGGGCTCCTCGCCCCTCGTAGAGTCTTCAGGGGAGGACACCTCCTCCAGGAAGACCCCCAGGACCTCAACTCCAAGACCCAGCTCCTTCCTGCTCACGGAGCCCCAGAACGGGTGCCTGCAAGCTGTTTCAGGGCACAGCCCTCCCCTCTTCTCTTTTCTCCTCCTCTTCTCTTTTCTCCTCCTTTCTCTCCCGCCAGGAACCCCCTAGGATGATGCCCTGCCTGCACCCCCACACTCTTTGCTGCCATATTGGGTATGGGCCCCTGGGTGACCCCTGGGCCCTTGGACTGATGCAGCCTTCCTCACTCCACCTCACCCCATTGGGTCCAGTGTTTGACCCCATCATACATCTGTAGAGGCCGGGGTCAGGCTGGCCCCGTCCAGGGGACCGGTGTTGACAATGGTAGTGACATGGCCAGAGGGGGGCCTTTGCCGGCCTATTTCAGTCAGAGGGCAGTGGGGTCAGATTGGCTCCCGGCTCTCTTTGCCATCTAGGTAATAGGCCCTTCATAGGGCCTGGGGGTCCAGGCCATACAACTTTGGGGTTCCTCATGGGGCAGAGGGGTGTAGTGAGCAGAGGCTGGACACTCCTGGGCACCCGCATGGGCACTGGGCGCCGGCCCTGCCTGCTGACCGGCTCTCCTGATCACAGAAGCGTCTGCAGGAACTTTGATCCTGGACTGAGTGACCTGGGGGAGGCGGGGCTGCTGGCACAGGCCGTGGGAGGTGGGATGTTCTGGACCTGAGGCAGTTCCCGGCCATGGCAGCAGCTGGAGTGGGGCCGGGAGTCCTCCCACTGGAAGTTCCGTCTGAAGTCTGATCCCACCGTCCTCCCCAATAAACCTCCTTGTGCTTAAATCGGCTGGAGTGGATTCCGTTGTCTGCCCCTCCGTGGCCCCCATGTCCCCACCCAGACCTCTCCTGCAGACCTGCCTTCCCCGCAGAGCTGGCAGGGCAGCGGGGCCAGGCCTGCGAGCCCACGGCATGAGGGGCTGGGTCCCGGGGTGAGGCCAGGCGCACACCCTGTGGGACATAGCAGGGAGGTCCGTAGCCGCTCTCAGACCTCGGGGTGGCCCCGGGCCTGCCGGCCCCTGGGAAGGGGCAGCAGCCGTGAAGTCCCCGGACAGCACATCCAGGGCTGGGCTAACGCTCTCAGAGGCCTGGCCCGGTAGAGGACATTTCCAGGTTCAGTCCGAGGTGGTGAGGCCCGGAGGGGGAATGACGCGTCAGGAGGCGGTTTGTTTGGGGCAGAGCCGGCCTGGAATCCGTGCTCTGACGTCTGGGCCTGGAAGTTCTCACTCAGGAGACACGAGCCTTGGAGCATCATCGGCACAAGGAGGCGAGACCTCGGCTCAGCCTCAGACAGGGGAGGGGCCAGCGCGGGAGGCAGGGCCGCCGGATTCGCAGTCCAGTCTGGGATGCTGCATCGGAGCCCCCGGGGTTGCTGCATCTGTAACCATGGCAACAGCACTGGCAGGAAAGGGAGTGGACCTGGGCTGGCTCTCAGGTCCCGCTCCCAAGCACAGCTGACAATGCTGGCCTGCTTTCTGTGCAAAGGGAGGTGGAGAGAGCATCCCCAGTGACAGGCGCTGGGCTGACCTTCCTGCCAGCTCAGCTGCTCTTGGGGAGGCGGGGGCGGGGGGGGGGGGCCCGGGCCCACAGAGGCAGCGGAGGAGAAACCAGGAACCACTGGAAAGATGGCTCCGGAGGCCATGCTAACGACTGGCTCTGACGACTGGGGAAACTGAGGCACCGGCAGGTGAGATGACTTGTCCAAGGTCCCCAGAAGCTGGTGAATGCTGAGCTGGGGTGTACCGAGCAGCCGTGGACAGCAGACAGACGCCAGCAGCCAGGCTGGAAGGCGGAGCCACTGAGATGTAGAGAGAACCCCGAAGGGAGACCAGCGCAGTGATTTTATTGACGGATGTGGTGACTCTTCACCCCGTTTGTACTGTGGCAGGCGAACCCCCAGGCCTGTCAGGAGACAGTCATCAGCCACTGAAGTCTCTTGTCATATGAAGTCACACCCACTCCCGCCTCCCAGCCAGCCCAGGGTAGGGGAACCAATGAGAACGCTTGCTCAGCCCTGCCGCCCTCCTCCCTCCACCCCTGCCCACCGCACACACTCAGACCTCCGAAGGTCAGTGACAAGGGCCGGGCGGTGGCTCTGAGCAGCGGTCGCCTCTGCACTGGACTTCCGCGAGGGGGCCGCGTGCAGATGGGCAGCCAGGCCAGGCCCTCCAGCACAGTTCTTAGGGGCTGCCCTGCCTGGCCCCCTAGGGCACCCTCCCCATCCACCGGGTGGGCTGGAGGTGCCCTCCTTGGACTGGCACCTGCTGTCCTGCTCCCAAGAGCCCTCGGCACCTGCGCTGTCTCTGGCTCAGCTACCACCCTCTCTGCGCCCACTTTTGGGCGCCAGGGCTGGGTCCTGCCGTCTCTCTGAGGGATTTCTCGGAATTAGTGGTGTTGACCAGCGGGTCGCCCTGCGGGGGGTCAGCGGGACCCCGCGCGCCCCCCCCCCGCCCCGGTACTTTGTGGTCCCTTCATAGTCCCTGCGGAAGTCACTGGACCAAGGGTTCAGAGTGGTCACCAAGCCTCCCGTCCTTGCCCTGAGCTGCGACGTCGTCTTCAGAAACCAGTGCATTGGTCTGGACATCACAACAATGAGGCCACAAGATTGCGGTTTTCCCTGAGGCATTCTTGTCGCAAACCAAGAGAAAGCGCCTGGCTCCATTTTAACCGGCGGAGCAGCCCCCGGGCTGGACCCAGGCAGGTCCTGGTCACCGCGGCTGCCGGCCCAAGGTGCCTACTTTTGTGACACTCAGGGGCCTTGACGTCAGAACTTGAGTCTGTTTTCATCGCTGGGATGTCCTCTGTTGGGAAGGTTTGCTCATGGCCTCTGCTCTTGGTTCCCGGGTTTGTTAGAGCTGCTCAGACCGAGGACTGACGGAATGAACCAAGCCCCGGCGTGCCGATAGCATCACCCATCTGTGCTGGCGCCTCTCCTCCACTTGCTTACGTTTTGACGTATGTGCTCAACAGATGTGCAATCATCTCTCCGTCATTTCCATCTTCCCTTCCACTTTCCTCCATTGTCTTACCTGTAGTAAGGTGAAACATTTCCTCCAGATAGGGGGGAAATCCATTCTAGAGCCTTTTGCTTTCCAGTATCTGTAACTTAAACTTTACCAGGTCATGCCAACAACCAGGTTGACTTGTTTAATTTTAATATAGTTTAATACCTGGAGGCCAAGCTTTCCCCCATTTTTTTTCAAAGTTTTAAAATTTTATTTTATTCTGCCTGTTAATTCTTTGAAATGCTCCATAGATCTCTTCTTTAATTAACAAGGCAAGCTTTGGGTCCTGCTGGTTTGGCTCAGTGGATAGAGCATAGGTCTGTAGACTGAAGGGTTTGTTTCCTGGCAAGGGCATATGCCTGGGTTGCAGGCTCAGTCCCCAGTAGGGGGCATGCAGGAGGCAACTGATCAATGATTCCCTCTCACCATGCATGTTTCTATCTCTCTCTCTCTCCCTCACCCTTCCTCTCTGAAATAAATAAAAAAACACACACATTTTTTAAAAAGGGCAAGCTGAGAACAACCAAAGTACTTGTATGAATGCATATAAGCATAACCAATGGACATAAGACACTGGGGGGTGAGGGCATATGTATGGGAGCGGGGCAAGGGGAAGATATGTACACATGTAATACCTTAATAAAAAAAATGGGGAAAAAAGAGAAAAAAAAGATTTACTACAGGATGTTCAGCATCCAACTACTTATAGTATCAAATAAATCCTCTCTAATAAAAGAAAAAAAGGGCAAGCTTTGGGATTTTTAAAATATATATTTTTTTTATTGATTTTTAACAGAGAGAAAGGGAGAGAGATAGACAGATAGAAACGTCCATGAGAAAGAAACATTGACCAGCTGCCTCTTGCACACCCCCTGCCAGGGATGTGCCAGCAAACAAGGTACATGCCCTTGACCGGAATCGAACCTGGGACTTTTCAGTCCACAGGCCGACGCTCTATCCACTGAGCCAAACCGGCTTTGGCAAGTTTTGAGATTTTGACTGGCATTGTATGTGTGTGCATGCGTGGGATATGTGTGCATAGGTGGGATGTGCGTGCATGTGTGTGTGTGTGTGTGTGTGTGTGTGTGTGTGTGTGGTGGAGGGCAGGGGATGGGTGTTGGCAAAGTTAACGGGCGCTACAGGAAAAGTCCAGCAGCCCTGACACCAGGCGTGATGGCCACGGGGAAACAAGACAAGCTTGTCAGCAGCCCTCCGCTTCCCAGCCTGGCAGACGGTGAGACAGAAACGCCCGGTCCTGGCAGGACCAGCGGAGCAGGGGCCACTTTGCACATCTGGCCGTCCTGGGCCTTGTCCGGGGTTCAGGAGGAGCCCTGGAAGTCAGGAGCAGATGCAAAAATTGCTGTGGAAAATATTCCTCCAGAAATCACGGCCTTGAAGAAGCAACTCCAAATAAAAATGCAATTTGTGCTGAGATGTTATTAAAGGGCTTGTTCTTTATCACAGGGAAGACTGTTGAGAAGGACCCCCGTGGGTTTACACAGGTGCCCAACTCAGCGGAGTGGGGGCGATGGTGCAGGAAACACAACACGCGTGTCAGAAAGACAAGCACGTAGTACGTCAAACCACACGCAAATTCACATGCAACTGCAGGCTGCCCCGCGAACCATGTATCCGCCGGACAAAACCCAGCACGCCTGACTTGAAAAGATGTAAATATTTCAATGTTCCCTGCATGCCCCTTCTCCTGTTTGCATTCACAATTTAAACAAGACCTGATTTGTGGGTTTTGTTTCCAGCCAGTGGGAGAGATTGAAGATTGTGCCGAGGTGAGGTGGCGCTGAGGAGTCCTCGGCAGGGACGTGGGGGCTCCCCGTGTGTCTGCCTCCCTCCTCTCTGGGTGCCAGTCCTCCCACCCCCCACCCTGGCCCCGTGGTGAGCCAGACCCTGCAGTGGCACCCTCAGGGCAGAGAGAAAACTGGGTGGCTGGGTTACCCCAGGGAGAGAGAAGCTGTGAAGGGGGGGTGCTTGGAGGTCATGGGCAGTGCCCAATTTGCCCCTCCCACAGGGGTAAACTGAGGCTCGGGGATTGGGAAGTGAGAGGTGGGAGGGACTAAACACCCTGGGCCCCTGGCTGCCCAGGGCAGGGATACTGCCAGGCCGAAGGGACAGTGACAGCAGAGATGTGGGGTCCAACAGGGACACGGGGGCGGCTGCTGTGAGGCCTGATTTGGTGTGAAGGGCATATGTTCTTTCTCCAAAATAATGAATAATGAGTGTGTTGGAGGTGGGAGTGGGATACCCAAGGGTGCAGGAGCTTGAGACCTCTCTCTCACAGGTCCGCTGGCCTGGCCCAGACCTCTCCCCGCCCCCCACCCCTGCCCTTTGCTGTTCTCCTTGGGGAGGGGACATCCTTGTCTGGGGCCAGCCCCACCCTCCCCAAGGCGTGAAGGAGGCTCAGCCTGTAGAAATCACAAGGGCCCTGCTCAGGGTCTGGAAACCCCAGGTCTGATGGACGGAGGAGGAGCAGGCTCAGGCGGGCCTCCTCCCTGGCCGGTGGGGCACCCGCCCTGTCCTCCTGGGGAACTGGCCACGGCGAGCCAGGGTTCCAGGGCCAGAGCCGCCGCTGTGCCCCGGCTGTGTGATCTTGGGCAAAAATCACTGAGAGTTTTAAGGAGGAAACAGCAGAGCGTGGGGCCTTCCTGCGGCTCAGCTCCGGCTCCCACATCCCCCCTGCGGAGTCACCTCCCTGGGCAGGCGGCACGGACAGCGGGACAGGCCTGGCCTTGCGCCCCCGGGGGTCTCCTGGCTCCACATGGACCGTGGGGGCCTCTCCAGCAAAGCTCTGGCACGGAGCACCCCAATCCACCCCGAGGCCCCTCCGCCCCCTCCAGGCTCCCAGGGTGTATGTCACCCCAGCAGCACCCAGGGAGGCAGCCCCCCGCCCCCCCCGGTGGAGGGTCCAGGTGTTCAGGTGGAGCTGGGGGAACACTGGCCCCGAGGAGGCAGCCCAGGCCATCCTGCACGCACAGCCGCCGTGAGGGTGGACGGAGGCCTGAGGAAGCGGTCTGTGTAGGTGAGGTGCCCTCCGGCCACGCTGGTGACCGGGCACCCGAGGGCGCGTCCGCTGTGGAGGCAGCGCGAGGCCCAGGCTGTGTTCACGGCGAGCCCAGGCCCCCCAGACACACGCAGAGGCGGCTGCTCTGTGCAGAGAGTCATAAATATATTTCAGCGTGGACAACGTACAATAAATAGCTGTAGGAACGTGGAGGGCGGCATCCCGCCTGTTCCCTGTCTCCCGGGCTCGACGGCCAGGCCAGCAGGGCCAGGCCCCGAGATGACGCCCCGGGGAAGTGACCGGGCCTCTGCATGTGAGGTAAACGGCTGTACGAGCTTTCCTGCAAAGTGACTTCCCTGCAGGCACCCCGGGGCGCAGGGCAGCCTGGTGTCCGGAGAACGCCCAGGAGCCGTCCACGATTCTGTCCGCGGCCGGAGAGGGCACAGACGTCTCCTGTCCAGGAGGGCCAGGCCCGCGAGGCAGCGGCTCTGGAAGCGAGGTGCATCCCCCCCAGAGGTCCCAGGGCTCCTCAGTGGGGTCCCCGGGTGCCGGGAGGTGGGTCCTGTGCCCGGGGGCCATGCCCGTCACCCTGTCCTGAGCTTCAGCACCCGGGAGAGGGGCTCCTTGCCGCTGGAGTAGACGAGGTAGGAGCCGGCCGTGGTGCGGAAGGTCTCCCAGTCCCGGCAGCCGAAGGTGGGGAGGCTGTGCACAGCCACGAAGCCTTCGTACCCCTGCCACCTGCGGGAGACACACGTCAGCGCGGGCGGGCAGGCGGCCTGTGCCAGGCGGCTCGCAGGGCGGGAGAGGCTGCCCGCACGTCCCGGCCGGGCACTCCCCGGGCTCCTGTCCCCCAGCCTCTGCGGGCGGCACCGCTGCCCGGTTATAGGCTCAGAGAGAGCTAGACTCGGAGCCTGCAAAAAGGGAAACTGAAGCCTGGAAGAAGGAACCTGCCCTGCCCACCAGCCTGCAGCTCCTCATATCCACCCAGACATTGGTCCCAGCCCAGTGTGCCCTTGGGGCCTCTGCCACCGGGCGGGGTGGGAGAGGGGGGATGGGGACTAAGAGGGGGGCAGTGGCGGAGAAGGGTCCTGGCAGTTTCGATGAGTAACTGCAGGGGTTAAGCCCACCCCGTCCCCTCTCCTGGGGTCACAGTTGACATGGAGGCGCCTGCCCTCAGACACACACCTGTCACTCCACGAGTGTGGCGCCCCCGCTTTTCGGTGAAGGAATCGCGCTCCCGGCACACGGCTCCGCCCCTCCCCGCCCCCCAGGTTTGGATCCTGAACCGGCCGCTGCCTGCGGCTCATGCAGTCAGCGGTGTCTGGGTTTTGCCTTCCAAGGGGATTTACCAACAGGAGGTTCCAACTTTTGTAGGGTGGCGCTCTCACAGCGGGGGGCCGGGCCCAAAGGCATGAGTCGCTTTAATGCTGTTGTTTTTCCAGACTACTTTCCAGAAAGTGGTGACCCCTGTCCTGGGGGGGAACGGGCCAGGGTTCCATCCCCTGCCCCCCCACCTCCACGCACCACTCCCAGAAGAACGAAGGGAAGAGAATGTGTCACCCTCCTGCTTCAAACTTTCGGCTGAAACCAGTTTGGCTCAGTGGTAGAGCGTCGGTCTGTGGACTGAAAGGTCCCGGGTTCGATTCCGGTCAAGGGCATGTACCTTGGTTGCGGGCACATCCCCAGTACGGGGTATGCAAGAGGCAGCTGATCGATGATTCTCTCTCATCGATGTTTCTAACTCTCTATCCCTCTCTCTTCCTCTCTGTAAAAATCAATAAAATATATTTTTTTAAAAAGAATAACAACTTTTAATGTTTATTCACGTCTTCCATTGTTTTCTCCTGAAAATTCCTGCTCATCTATTTTGTCCATTGTTCTGAATTTAAAAAAACATTTTATTACTTTGTAGGGGTTCCTTTTCTGTTGTAAGTGTGGTAAAGTTTGCCTTTTGATTTTGAATAGGATGTCTTTCTCCATTTAAAACTTTTAAAGGTGTGTAGTCAGCCAGGGGACCTATTTCCAGCCTTGTCTAAGGAGATTTCCATGTCTCCTTGTCTAACTTTGTGGTTATAACAAAATCACCTTAGCTTTTTCCTAATATTTCTATAGTCTAATTTTTTACATTTAGATGCCTAATCTTCATAAAACTTATTTTTTTCTGAATAATCTGAAGCATGAATAGAGGTTTATTTTCTTCCAGATGGACAGAAAATGATCTACAAACCATTTTACTATGTAATGCGTGCTTTTTGCATTGAGTTGAAACACATTTATCACATTAAGTGGCCATAATTTTTGGCTTTCTTGTGTTGTGTATTACACCCCCCTACAGATGTGTTTCTGCAAAAACCACACTGCTTCCCTTGCACACTGTCAGAGCCTCCTTCACCATTTTTATTCTTATCCCATTTTTCTTGGCCATGTTTGAAAATTTAGTCTTAATAAATTTAATTAATTTTAAAATCATGCTGTCATGTTGAACACTCTTCAGCGAATACATATATAATTAGAAAGCCTAAAGAAAGTTGATGTTTCTAGTAAAACACGAGTGACCAAATTGTCTCAAGAGGAGACGGAAGGCCTGATGACACCAGTGACCCCAGGGACACTGGAAAAGGGCCTGGGCCCAGGTGGCTTTAGAATGGGGTACAACCTAATCCTAAAGAAAATAGCGAAATCCGCCGAAACCGGTTTGGCTCAATGGATAGAGCGTCGGCTTGGGGACTGAAGGGTCCTGGGTTCGATTCCTGTCAAGGGCATGTACCTTGGTTGTAGGCATATCCCCAATAGGGGGTGTGCAAGAGGCAGCTGATTGATGACTCTCTCTCATAGATGTTTCTAACTATCTCTCTCCCTTCCTCTCTGTACAAAAATCAATAAAATATATTTAAAAAAAAAAAAAAAGAAAAGAAAAGAAAAGAAAATAGCGAAATCCTATCGCTGAGACTCCTCCAGCCCCAAGGCGTGGGAGCGGGCACCTGTTACGTTAGGCTCCACCTCAAACTGGGTAACCGTTCGGCCCCAGACGGAAAGCACAGAGCAATTTCATTTCCTATTAAAGATGCAAAACGCTTAAATCATCCCGAAACAATCGGTAGCCACTGGCACGTGAAGTAATTACACGGCATCCAGTGGCACTGGGCCCAGGAATTCGAGGAAACCTCTCTCGAGTCACTGCGCCAACAGGTTCCCTGGGAAGAGCCGTGAGCGGGACCACGCGGACTCGGGGGCCGGCCTGTGACCCTGGCCTGCGCTCACCATGGCCGCCCGCCGCCCTCCGGGCCTCATGGTGCTCCTGGCAGTTCTGGCTGCTGGGAAGGCCAGGCAGGCAGTGCAAACAGGAGCAGCAAAGAGGCCAAGCTGCTTTTATCACAGGGGCCGCTGTGTGCTCAGCACTCCCACAAGTCCCTGCTCCAGAAAGCGATCAGAATCGATCGTTCGGTGTTTCGGTCGGGTGGCTAGGCACAGAGAGGGACACCAAAAGCAGCCGGAGACGGGAATGGAAAACCCAGGTGCTGTGCTCACAACACGTGAGCAGCAGCCAGAAAGGAGCTTAGCGAGGATGGCACGGCGCCCGGTGAGGACGTGAACCGTTACCGAAGACGCCTGCCGGGTGGAGAGACCAGCCGGCGTCCTGGGTGGGGACGTGGAATGGAGCCCTGTGTCTGCTCTGCACCCGGCCGGACTCAGAGAGGTGAGCATCGGCATGGCCACGGTCACCCGGCCGACCCAGGGTGTGGCCGGGACCGGGCTGGCACTGGGGGCATGGGGCTCCCGGCCACCCATGGGCTCCAGGCCTGTGACTGGCTCTGACCTGGTCGCTGGCAGGAAGTGCAGTCTACCCCAGGTGAACCAGGTGGGGAGAAGGGTGAGTCCTTGCCACGCTGCTTACCTGTAAATAATACTGTTTACGGAGAAGGTGTTTCCGTCGAAGGAGTTGGCAACCACCAGGAAGTAATCTTCTCCCACCGAGAAGAACTCCCAGTCCAGGGCGCTGCGGGAGCAAGGGGACAGCGTTAGGAGACGGCATTAGGGCCAGGCATTAGGGGCCAACGTCAGGGACAGCACTAGGGGCCAGAGTTAAGGGACAGCAATAAGGACCAATGTTAGGAAACGGACATTAGGGTATGAAGCCCGAGGTATACCAGAGCTTGGATGCTGGTTTCCAGCCAGTTCTCCTAATCCAGAACGTGGGGCCCAGGTCCCACCCCAAACCTACAGAGAGGGGAGGCCAGGCCTGAAGGGAGAGATTTTTCTCAGCCACACAGGGAGTTTAGTCATTCCCTTAAAATAAAAAAAAATTCCTCACCCAAGGATGTGCTTGGGGGGTGGAGGGAGAGAGAGAGGGAGGGAGGGAGAGAGAGAGAGAGAGAGAGAGAGAGAGAGAGAGAGAGAGAGAGAGAGAGAGAGAGAGAGAGAGAGAAACATTGATGGGTTGCCATCTAGGTATTTAACCTGCAACCCAGGCATGTGTCCTGGCTGGGAATTGAACCGGCAACCTTTTGGTGTGTGGGACGACACTCCACCAGCTGAGTACTCCAGCAGAGCTCATTTTAACCACTTGTAAGTGCACAGCTCAGTGGCAATAAGCGCATTCACAGGGTTGTGCAACCACCACCACCATCCACCTCCGGAACGTTCCAGTCTTTGCGTGTCCGGCTTATTTCACTCAGCGTGCTGTCCTCTAGGTTTTCCCATGGGTCAGCCTTGCCGGAATTTCACTGCCCGTTAAGGCTGAATGCTATTCCGCCGTGTGGACGGACACGTGGGCTGCCAGTGTGAACGGTGCTGTGCGAGATGGGCACGGAGTCTCTCACTCCGAAGAGGTTGATAGAATCGGGAAAGCGCTAAGCTGAGGGCATTCCTAGGCGCTCCCAGTACCTGGAGGTGGGAGCGTGAGGAAACTTGCCAAACAGCCTCTCCAGCCCCACTTCCCGCTCCTTCCCGGACACCAACAAGGTGCCCGCATAGGAATGGTCCCCCTGCACTCGGGAGCTGTGCTTCTCGTTGCAAACAGACACGTGCATTCTGTCTTAGTCCGAAAGCTCTAACCCAGGGGTCTTCAAACTTCTCTCATTATGAGAATCACCTGGTGGAGGTGTTAAAACACAGATTCCTGATAGCACTTCTTATCGTTGGGATCCAGGAATCTGTGTTTTAACAACTCCACCAGGTGATTCTCATAATGAGAGAAGTTTGAAGACCCCTGCTCTAACCTGTCAGAGCCCCCCAGGACTGACTGAGTCCGCTAAGGGTGAGTCTGCACAGACTCGGTCAGTCCTGGGGGCTCTGACAGGTAACTTCCTGGAGGACCTCCCCAGAATCCCATCCCTCGAGGATGTCCCACCACCACCTCTCTGATGACCGCAGGCCCTGCGCCCACTTTACAGGTGAGGAAACTGAGGCTGCAGCCACACGCTGCTCAGTCAGAGGCCGAGGCCCGGCAGGGAGTCTGGTGGCCTCAGGCTGTGGCCTGGCCGGGCAGCAGAGGGGCCCCCTGTCTGGTGGAGACGCACTGCAGGTTCCCTCCCGGCGGGGACTGAGAGCTCTGGCTTAGGGCAGGGAGTTCAGGCAGGACCCCGAGAGCGAGGGGGTGTCTGGGAGGTCCTGGGGGCACTCGGGGATGGCTGAGGCCACCCTGGGGCACCTCACACCTTCCTTCTCCCATTGGCCAGGATCACAGTGCTGGCCACAGCTCTGCTCCCTGAGGATCGGCCTGAGAGGTGTGGCCCCGGGCAGGGGCCGTGGCGTCGTCCCACGTGAGTGGTTCCTCCCGGCGTAACTGGGTTCTGATCCCAGCCCCGCAGAAAAGTCTCCAGCAGCAGGCGCTCACAGCCTGCACCCCGCCAGGGAGAAGACGGTGTGCAGCGTGGCTTCCTGCTCAGCTGGAGGCAGCGTGACCGCCGTCACCCTGACTCTCCTCTGAGGGTGTTTTATTCATTAGCGCAGCTGCATTTAGTCA
This sequence comes from Pipistrellus kuhlii, assembly GCF_014108245.1. Classification (NCBI taxonomy): domain Eukaryota; kingdom Metazoa; phylum Chordata; class Mammalia; order Chiroptera; family Vespertilionidae; genus Pipistrellus; species Pipistrellus kuhlii. Next base: position 5,035,984 of record NW_023425515.1, read on the forward strand.
AACGGTGGAAATGACCTACACGTGCACCCGCGGGCAACTGGGTGGGTGAACTGTGGCCTGTCCGTACGATGCGCTCCTTTGGCCACACAGGAAGGAAGCATGACACCTGTGATTGCCCACCCCAGGGATCCGCGGGCACGGGCAGCCGGCGGGTGGTGCCGGGGGCTGGGGGCCGTGGGGGAGGGGTGACTGCTAAAGGCAGGGGTTTCTCTCCCAGGCACGGAATATTCTGAAAGCACCTGTGGTGATGGTTGCACATACCTTAAGGTAGGGGTGTCGAACTCAATCAGAGAAGGGGCCAAAATCTAAAATCCAGCCTAAATCGCGGGCCGAATGGTTTACTGAACAGTCATAAACTGTCATTGTGATGGAAACGCAGCGGAGTGCAGTGATGACAGTGCAGTGCGGGCCACATTGCAAGGCCTGGCGGGACGGATTTGGCCCGCGGGCCTTGTGTTTGACACATGTGCCCTAGGGTGACCAGACGTCCTGCTTTTGGCCGGACAGTCCCGATTTTTAACAATTTGTCCCCCGTCCCGCGGCGTTTTAATAAAGTCCCGATTCTTGAGGGGGACAAATTGCTAAAAATCTTTTTATTTTTTATTTTTATTTATTTATTTATTTGTTTATTTATTTTAGTTCACTGATAGAACTGTCTTTTTTTAAAAATTAAATTATTATCTGTGTACATATTTTAACATTGCCCCCCCTCCCATACATACCCTCCCTCCCCCGAGTTTTGTGTCCATTGGTTGTACTTATATGCATGTATACAAGTCCTTCAGTTGATCTCTTATCTCCCCCAGAGCTAAAAATCTTTTTTAAAACACCGCGGGACGGGAGACAAATTGTTAAAAACCCAGAAGCGGGACGTCTGGTCACCTTAACATACCTGTGAATTTAACACAAACCACTGAAGTGTCAAGAACGAGCCACACTGTTTCAAAGGAATGAGAGTCAAGATTATAAACAGGAGCCACAGAATCCCTGGACTGGCCCTGGAGGAGGTTTGCAGGAGCCAGGCCCTGCCCCGCCTACACGGGCTGCAGGCCGCCTTCGGTGCTGGTGGCCACCGCGTGTGGCTTCAGGGACCGAGCGTGAGGCCGGGCGTGCAGCCTCCTCGGGGTGGGCTCAGTGGTTAGCGCGGTTGGGAAGGCCGCTGTGAGCCCACCGGGTGCTGTGCCCGGCCGGCCTCACCCTCTCGCCCGGCCGGCTCCTGGCTCGGCCGTACCTGCAGGTCGGGATCTCCTGGAACTTGACGAATGTCTGCGCGGTGACGTTGAGCTCGTAGATGACCGAGTTGATGACGTAGGAGTCGTTTTGCACCTGCGCCTCCACGTCGTAGCTGTGACTGTTGGCAACAGCGAGAAAGATCCTGTCTCCAATGTGGAAAACTTCCCAGTCCGCGGCACCAAATGTCTGGGAGGGAGGGAGAGGGGGGCAGGCCGCGCTCATGAACAAAGACTGCGGAGCCGCCAAGTGACGCCACACACACACACACCCCGCCGAGCTCGACTGGCAAGGTCCCACTCCATTTCCCAAGCCATCGACTCTCACTCCCTTTACAGACACGAGTGCCAGTTGTACCTGTACCTGAACTGTGTCACCGGAGGGGATTGCTTCTCAGCCACCTGTGCCACCCACTCCCCCAGGCCCCAATGCTGCCCTTCCTTCGAGGTCTAGCTGCTACAACACCTCCTCCAGGGAGCCCTCCCTGCTTGCTCCAGGATGGCCCTGAACTCTGAAGCGACCTCTAGGCACCTCTTGTGTTCCTGCCTGAGGTTCCCCCCACAGCCCCGTCTCTGGGTCCCCCCGCATGCTGCTGCTCCTAAGTCACTTGCCACCCTCGAGGCTGAGGTGTGCAGGGTCCACAGGGCTGGGCTGTGGCCTGAGTTGCCAGGTGTGAAGCCTTCGCCCCAGACCCCGAGCTGCATGAGCTGATTTGCATGTGGGGCCCTGAGGAGGAAAGTGATGTGTAGTTCACAGCCAGCATCTGGGGCTTACTGGTGGCGCTGGTGCATGGGGAGGAGAGGACCAGCGAAATCCACATCCAGGCCCAGGCCTGGACTCAGGAGAGAGAGGGCAGGGCAGAAACGAAAGGAGTCATTTTCCTGGGGCACAAAGGGCAGGTGCAGGGAGAGGCCCAGCAGTGAGAGAGGGAGAGCCCGGCAGTGCACTGTGGCAGGGAACAGTGTTTCCCCCTCACGTCCAGCAGAGGGCGACATTGTCCGCCTCAGCCCAGCCCACGTAGCTGCTGTCTGAGAACATTCCTGGGGGCCCCTAGCCCGGCTGGGAGCCAGCAGCTCTACACACAGGTCTGGATCGGTCCTGAGGAGCGGAGCCAAGTGAGGTGAAGCCAAAGGATGACTCACTAGGACAAGGACCGGAACCCGGACACCTGGCGGCCCCTGCTCCCTCCCAGGGGCCAGGAGCTTTCCTGGATCAGCGGGTCCTCCCCTCCACGCTGCTCTGGGAGGGGGCACCATTCTTTCCCTGGGGCGCCCCATGACTTCTGAGTAGGCTGGGACCCTGGGGGCCGCAGGGGCCTTCAGCATCACCCCTCTCCCCACACTCCCCTGCCCGGTGGCTGTTACACGGACAGCGACAGTTACAGACCCACACGGGGCCGAGAGTCACACACTTGTGGTGGTGACTTCACAGAAACAGAACAGGAGATGCCAGACTGTTAGATCCCAGTTCCTCTGACCTGTGCCGGGGAAACCATGTCAATGGGAAACGGCCCATGCGTGTGTACGAGTAAATGCACATACCTGTGTGTGCACACCTGCGTGCACACACACCTATGCACACACTCCTGCATGCATGCGTGCACACGGGCACTCCCACACGGTTCAGCGGCCAGGAGCTGGAAGAGGGTCTCCCCCAGGTGGCCAGGACTTCCCTGGGCTCTGAGCCACTGGACTCAGACGGCTCCCTTCTCCCCGAGGTGAACAATGGGGGCCGGGAGAAGAGATCCCAGGGTGTGGAGGGGCGGGAGGCAGGGAGGAGTGTCAGATGGGCGTCGCTCAGGGGTCCATCATCCTGCCTCGGCTCTGTGCGCCCGGCTGGTGGGAGCCGATACCATGAAAATTTCAGAGAAACAACAGTTTTCCAGGACTTGTGTTTCCATGCGATACTCAGGTCATGGTTTTACTAAAAAGTCACTCCATGTCGCTCTAGAATTCAAATGCAGCAGGCACTCTGCAGTTCATCTGGCCACAGGCGAGCAGAGACCTGCCTGGGGCTGGCTGGGTCACGGTCACTGCTGTCAGTGACCCCTCACCCCCACAGGGTGTCTGCCAGGAGCTTCCCACAGCGGTAACACCTGCAGCTGGGCCGGAGGCTGGGCTCCCCAAAAGCAGGTCTGAAGCTGCCTGGGGCTGCACCAGCCTGAGGCACCTGCTGGGCTGGCGGGGCTTTTTCCTCCTTCCCACGGAATTCCCCCGGAGCCTGCCCCGCCAGCCCTGGCATGGCGCCCGGGGGCTCGGGAGCACCTCTCGGGGTGATGGTGACCCCTGGAGTCCCCGGAGCCCCTGACAGCCTCCCTCGAGGGTGGCTGGGCTCCCGGGCCATCGGGCCAGTGTGGGCAAGGAGGTCCTTGGGTTCCAGCTGTGAGGAAGACCTTCCTAAATCGGCCTTTTGTCGTAGGGCATCTTCTTGTTCAAATGTAGGCGATTTAGGATCACTGTGTTGGTAGCCGTAGGATGGCAATCTCCCAAATGACCCCCAACCCACTACAGGAGCCCTCCCCCTCCCCCCATCACAGATGGTCTGGGCCTGCCAAGGACCTGGCCTGGTGGACCAAAGCCATGAGCTGCCCTCCTGTGCCAGGCTTCGGCCCTGCCCCAGGACACCACAGAGCTCGGATCCGGCCCCAGCGCACCTGCTGGAGACTTGGACACAATCATCCGAGTCTTCTTCCAGAACAAAGTCTCCTCCGGCTCCTACCATTGTCCCTCCTTCCATAGGATTCAGATCCCTTCCGGCTCCGCCCACCTCCCCAAGCTCCCAGGATGCCCAGCTGCAGCTGCACAGCCTTCACCCCTCCTGGGCGGGCACCTCACGGGGCCCTGCCAACCCGCCTGCTTCCCAGGCACCCACAGGGTCTCGGCGACACGTGTGATTAACTTAGAGCCCACGGGTTTCCACATGCACGGCCTTGCTCTGGTCATGGCCGTCGCCTGTCGCCTGCACCCCTGCCCAGGCCTCCACGCAGCTCTTTCCCTGCGACCTGGTTCCTGCTAGTCCGGGCTCCTCGGGAACCTGTTCTACCACCGCCGTCTTGTCTCGCCCACCCAAACCCAGACTCCTTTGACCTCCTCGATCTAATTCCAGTCATAGGTCCCGTCACCCTGGGCAGACCCTGCCAGCCCATTGCTGAGCCCTTTCCGATCAGCACGCACCCAGCACCTCCTCCTCTCACCAGGATGTGTCCCCGAGTCTCCACGTGCTTAGGCACCCCAGCAACGAGCTATGCCGCATTCGAGAAAGACCCTGCCCCACGCTGAATGAAGCCACGGCACCACAGCTGGGCTCCAATCCCGGCTCTGACCAGAGCAAGTCCGTAAACCCCCGAGCCTCAGTTTCCTGTGAGAAGAGGGGACTGGTGGCAGAAGTTACTGCACAGCCCAGCCAGCGTGGCTCAGTGGCTGAGTATCAGCCTATGAACCAGGAGGCCATGGTTCGACTCCTGGTCGGGGCACAGGCCTGGGTTGCGGGCTTGATCCCCAGTGTGGGGCATGCAGGAGGCAGCCGATCAGTGATTCTTCTCTCATCACAAATGCTTCTCTCTCCCTCTCCCTTCCTCTCTGAAATCAATAAAAATGTATTTTAAAAAGAGTTACCTCACAGGGCAGCTGTGCGTGGGAAGAAGTAGGTTAAGCTATTGGCACGGAGCTTTCTGAGGCCCCTGCTCAGCAAGCCTGGACCGCAGTCAGTCACTGCTCAGGAATAACCCCTAGGCCCTGCCAGTGTGGCTCAGTGGTTGAGTGCCAACCTATGGACCAGAAGGTCAGGGCACATTGCAGGCTTGACCCCCAGAAGGGGACGTGCAGGAAGCAGTCGATCAGTGATTCTCTCTCATCATTGATGTTTCTGTCTCTCTCCCTCTCCCCTCCTCCCCGAAATCTATAAGAATATATTTAAAAAATAAAAAATAAGAAAAAGAAAAAGAATAATGCCACACCATAGCCCTACAAACCCCCCCACCCCACTTGGGAAGCAGCACCCTGAGTGTTAACCTTGGAGTCATGCTGGCTCTTCCCGGCCGCACTGTCCAGGCAAAGCGCTCGTGAGTTCGGCTTCCTGGCTGGGCTTCGGAAGCCTCCGCAGCTTCCAGACGGTGCTGCCACCTACCTCACTGTGGCCGCAGCTCCTGACTCTCAATGGGCACACACACGCCCCGCCCTGCCCCTGTGCTCCTGTTACGGTCCACGTCACAGCCGCCTGGGACACGTGAGGTCCGCAAGGTGTCTGATGCTGTCCCACCCTCATAAATACGTCTGCAGCCCTGCTCACGGGTCCTGCCAGCCTGCCCATGGCGACTGGGACCAGCTGAGGGACAGCGAGGTCTGAGGGAGTGTGGAGAGTGCTGCCCCCACCCACCGCATGTGGCCAGGTCAGAGGTCAGCTGCCCAGGTGCCCCAGGGCAGGAGCCTGGCACCCAGAGGTGGCCAGGCAGAGGGGCCAGGAGGCTTGTCTGAGCACCCGGTGCAGCCCAGACACCTTCATGACAGAGGGACAGCCGAGCCAGTGCACCCTTCCTCTCCGGATAGGGCGCCCAGGGCTCTTTTGGGGGCTAACAGAGGCTGCCATGTGCAACATGACCTGAGCCTTATTCGGGGGGAGGCACCTGGGGTGCAGGCATCAGGGTGAAGGCATCACCAGGCCTGTGTGGGATCAGCAGGTGCCTGGGGGCACCGGGTGCAGGGCAGGTCCTTACCAGGAAAGACTGGAAGAGCTGGAAGGAGCCGACCAGCCAGACGTACAGGTGGGAGTGCACCTTGGTGGATGTGCCGTTGAAGGCGTTGGCCACCACCAAGAACGAGTAGGGCCCCACCGTGAAGAACTCCCAGTCGTAGGCGCCGGACGTGGCGATGGTCTGGTTGGCCTCGAACAGGCGCGTCCGCGGGTTCCACTTGTAGATGACGCTGTCGATGTTGTGATTGTCTCCTGGAAGCCAACGGCTGCGGTGAGGGAGGGGGCCTCACGGTGACCTCGGCGGAACTCTGCTGCCCGTCCAGCCCAGCCAGGCCTGGGCTGCTCTGGGTGTGGCCCGCTCGCCCCACACTCTCCTGCACCCTCTCACTCCCGAGCGAGGACGCCCAGGTGAAAACCCTCAGGGGGCTCCCCTTTGGGTGGCTCAGGCCCTCCCCATGGCCTTCAGGGTCTTGGAGGTGGAGCCCCCTGCCTCCCCCCAGCCTCACCTGTCACAGCCCAGGGCCCCCTTGGCTCCCATCTCTCCCACAGGCCAGGCCGCATGCTCCCTGGGGCCCCTCCGGCCAGCCTCTCGCTTCCATGGAGAGCTTGGTGAGCGGGCCCCTGGGGTCGCTCTGCCCATCAGCAGGTGGTCGGGGCTCCTCCTCAGGCCCCCACAGAGCTCCCTCGTGGACCTCAGGCTCAGGGAAACTCTGAGCATGGAGCCCCCTGAGGCCTGAGCTAAGGTGCCCTGCAGGGCCAGGCCACCTTGGACCTGCCCAGCCCTGAGTCACAGGATGGGGAAGGGCTTGCCCAGGTCACTAGTTGCAGGGGTGGAGGTGAATGCTGGCCCAGAAACAAGGTTTGTAGGCCCCCCCCACAGCCTGTCCCCCATCACACCCACGTTTCACAGGGTCTGTGTGCACACGATTACCTGTTTTCGGAAACCTGGTCCATGTCCTTCCAGCGACACCCCCAGCTGGTCACATCCCGTCCCCCAGCTGACCAGAATGGTCACCTTCCCATTATGTCAGTCAGTTCCTCCCAGAAGGAGGTGAGTTAGTTAGTTAGTCAGTTACTCAGTTACTAGTTAGTTTGAAATGAGGCAGGCTAGGCAGCCAGGTGGCCCTCGTTTCTATGGCGACTCTCCTGGGGCAGGCACCGACCACCATCTTCCCAGCTGGACAGATGGGAGGTGCTCAGGTGTGTTCGCCCTCAGCGGCCGCCATTAGGTGGCCGGGCCCGAGGAACCGGGCTGCTGAGATTTATTATCGTTTTTAGTGAGATGAAGACCAGCCTTGCAGGGAGTCCTGCCCGGCCCTGGGAGGGTCACGTCCAGGTCGCAGGCCACAGCCCTACCTTCCCTGTGGTTGGCCACGGCCAGGAAGTGCTCCCCGGCCACCTCGAAGGCCTCCCAGTCCCGGGCGCTGTGGGTGGCCACCCTCTGGTAGGGCGTGAACCGCAGCTTTCTCGGGCTCCACTTGTAGATGACGGAGAACTCCTGGCCCTTCTCGTTGGGGTCAAAGTTGGCCACAGCCAGGAAGATCTGCAAGAGAGGACGGGACACTCGGCTCCCTGCCCGCAGCCAGGGCCTCTGTCCGCATGGGCAGGCGTTTGTCTGTCTGTTCTACCCCCAGTGGGTGGGCCGAGGGAGGGGCGGGGCTGTACCCAGCACGTGTGTGTAGGTGCAGGGACAGAGGCTGAGCTCCCCGCCCCCCCCCCTCCCCGTTACTGAGGGCCTCGGCGGCCTGGGAGCCTGTCTGCCTCCAGACCCTTCTATGTGCCCGTATTCGCCAGACCCTTACTGCCATGTCTACCTCCCAACCCCAGGAAAAGCTTCATCACAAAAGTGTTCCTCATCACCCGTGGGAGTAGGAAAGATCGTAATTCCTACTCTCCCCGAGAAAGCGGTGTTTGCCACGCAGCCGAGTAGGACACAGAAACCCCACTACATGTGACATGGCCAGCGGGCATGACCATGCACTTATGTGGCTGTAACAGGCGCCAGAATGCCCAGGTAAGTCCTGCGTCTGCTCGAGCAACCTGAAGAGGCTCTCCCCCTTGTTTTCCCAAATTTCCCTACTTTTCTTTTATGTAAAACTTTGATAATCAAAACATAAGCACCTTTAAAACATCATTAACCAAATAACTGGAGAGGGAGTCATTCATTCACTGTGTTGGACCGGGTGCCAGAACCATGGCGGGCAGCCAGCCACCGGAGGGCAGGGGCTTGTCTGCTTGCTCATGGCTCCGCCCCAGTGGGAGGGTCCAGGTGGGGGCAGGGCTGGGCCCAGCACGTGTGTAGGTGAGTGAATGATTGAGGGACAGGCATGGGAAGGTGACCCCAAGACACTGTTGTTTCGAAGGGAGGACGGAGGAGGAGCTGGGAGAAAATTCATCTGGAAGGGAATGGGGGTCCTCTCAGACCCTCCACCCACAGGCCCGCTCGGTGGAATGGGGGGGGCGAGGGGCTGCCCTCGAGGGTTTCTGCCTCTGGGGCCTGTATGGGGGAGTGGGGGAAGGCAGGATCAGGCGAGTGAATCAGTTGCATTCTCTCATGACTTCTGCCTGGTGGACGGGACCAAGTCAAACGACCCCCACAGGTGTCTAAGATAGTCTGCACCCTACCTGGGCGGCATCTTAGCAAATGGCCTTTCCTAGTGTGTCGGGAGCCGAACAGACTTTCTCAAGGCCCCGCCTGGGTGCAGAGACGCAGCCAAGTGTCTGCCCAGGGAAGCCGTGTGAACCCGACAAAGGCTTTGGAGCCACGAGAAACACGTTTTCCTGGAGAAGCGTGTCAGGAGCCCACCCGCCGGACTCTGTGGGTGACTCCAGCTCAGAAGGGACGCAGAGCCACGACTCGCCTTCTTCCCGATGGTGAAGTGCCTCCAGGACTGCGCCTGGTGCGTGCGGATGCTCTGGTACGAGGCGAACGCCCCGTCCGTCCACTTGTAGATGGCGGACGTGGCCTTGCGGTTGGCGGTGGCGATGAAGAGCCCGGCCTCGGGGATGGCGAAGACCTCGATGCCCAGCGTCTCCGAGTGCGTGAAGAGGCGCTGGTGCTCCTCCACATAGTCCAGCCTCTCCTTGGCTGGGGAGAGAGACAGGGAGACGCGGTTCATGGTTGCCGTGTCCCAGCACAGAAGCCTGGAGGCACCATCCTGAGAGCATGACCTCGGGCCCTGACCCCTGACCCCTGACCCCGGGGGCATTAGCGTGGGGCAAGGGCAGTTTGCTCAGAGCACCTGGTCACTGCCAGAGGCCTGCTGGGAAGCCCTCTCAGCTTGTGTGGGTTTCAGGATCTGGCGAGCCCCAATGGTACTCACTTTCTAAGGTCACTAAACCCCAATGTGTTGGGTCTTATGAGACATCCCCCATGCTCACTGCGGCTACAAAAGGCTATACCCTAAGGCAGTGGTCGGCAAACTGCAGCTGGAGAGCCACATGCAGCTCTTTGGCCCCTTGAGTGTGGCTTGCCGTTAGAACCACTTCTTCCAAACAGACTCGCCCAGGCCGAAAACCGACTTCTGTGCATGGGCCACGAAGTTTCAATCACACTGTAGATATGCCCGCACGTGGTATTTTGTGGAAGAGCCTCACTCAAGGGGCCAAAGAGCCGCATGTGGCTTGCAAGCTGCAGTTTGCACTCCACTGCCCTAAGGTGACCCAGGAGCTTGAGAGCAGTCCAGCTGGAGCTGGTCCCCTTTTGCTGTGAACACTCAGGGCTACCTCACTCCCCCTTCCCACGCCAGGAATGGAGCCCTGGATGGCTTGCTCAGTGGGTAGACGTCAGCCCATGAACTGAAGGATCTCAGGCTCTATTCCCAGTCAATGGCACATAGCTCGGTTGCAGGCTCAATCCCTGGCCCTGGTCTGGATGTGAATGGAGGGCAACCTGTTGATGTGTCTCTCTCACATGGATGCTTCTCTCTCTCCACCCCCAGCCCCCTCACTTCCCTCCACTCTCTAAAAAAAATCAGTGGAAAAAATATCCTTGGGTGAGAATTAAAAAAAGGAAAGGAATGGATCGCCACAAAGCTTGCTGCGGCAATGATGCCCTCGGGTTCCTGGCATCGTTCTGTTGAATCTATGATCTGAGCACAGGCAGGGTATGAGGAGGGAGGGTGGGCAGGGCCCCACAGAGAGGCTGGCTCCGGGGAGTCCCGAGCTCTTCCTGGGCAGGGTCGAGGGGAGGTGGCGAGCCCTGCCAGCCCGTCTGTGGTGCCCAGGAGGGCCCATGGTTCCAGAGGAAACGTGGGGGCTTGCTGCTCTGGGTGGGGATGCCTCCTGTTCTCAGAGAACGCGGACTCTGAGCAGAGCCCCTAAGTCTCCAGAGCCGCGGGAGCCGCGCCCTCCCTGTCCACCGCACCTGCCAGCACGGAGACCCACTCGCTGCCCACGCACAGGTACAGCCCCTTCTGCCCGGCGTCAAACCAGAACTGGGCATCCTCCACTTTGGTGCACGGAGGCCGGGATCCCAGCGTCACCTTCATGTCGGTTTCTGGGGGAGAGACAGGGAGGTGCCTGGTGAGTGTCCAGTGGACACGAACTCCCTGCAGGAGGCAGTCCCACCCTTGTCTCTGAAGCTGGGCTCCCAGGACCCACTCAGGCTCTTAAACGGGTCCCAGGAGGCAGAAAGACCAGGGCGTGTGGCCGGCCCCAGGGCATCTACATGGCGGGACATAGTAAAGCTCCCAGTGGCTCCAGAGCAGCATGTCCACCTCCCCCCCAGGCCTCCTGCTCTTCTGAAAATCCTCCCACATCTGTACCCAATGGGCATGAGTTTATCTAAACTTCCGTTTTGCTTCGTTTTGTGGCATCTGAGCCCATGTCTTCTTGGAATGACGCCTCCATCTCAGGTCTAACACACACACGTCCTAATGGCGCTACTTGGCCACTTCAAAGTGATACCTGCCCTGAGACCCAGGCCCGAGGCCAGGCCGTGACACTGAGCATGCCTGCGGGAAGGCCTGGGGGCCGAGTCCTGCCCACTGAGGACCCCTTTTGTTACAGCGGTCCATGTCGCCCCAGGAAGATGCCCAGAGGCCTCCGGCCGAGGGGCTTGAAAACAAAGTTTCGGGACTGGCTCTCAGTGTCACCCGCTCCAGGTCGGGAGGGGGGGGGTGCCCAGTGAAGCTGGGGAGAGGGCTAGGTTGTCCTCCCTCCTCGCTGAATAGTGGGGGGTTAGGTGGGTGGGTGAGGGGGTTGGATTCTCCCTGGCAGGAGCTGTGGTTTACATAAATTGTCAACAGCCCTGCCACCGTGGCTCAGTGGCCGAGCATTGACCTATGAGCCAGGAGGTCATGGTTCCATTCCTGGTCAGGCCACATGCCCGACTTGCAGACTTGATCCCCAGTGTAGGGCATGCAGGAGGCAGCCAATTAGTGGTTCTCTCGCATCATTGATGCTTCTATCATTCTCTCCCTCTCCCTCCCTCTCTCTTAAATAAATAAAAACATACCGGTATTTTTAAAAAATAATAAATACTCAACCTCGTACCTTTAGATTGGGAAGATGCAAACAGAAATTAAAAAAGTGAAGCTGGGGACCCTCTCGGCAGGGGGTTCATGGAAAACAGAAATGTATCTTGTGAAGGCGGGGCCCCCACTGGGGCAGGGGCTGAGGTGAGGTGTCTATCAGGGAGGGATGAGGAGAAAGGGCCCCCATCGCTGCTCTGGGGACAAACAGGCAGCAGGTGGAAGTCGGAGGCTCCAGAGGAAGCGGACTTCTAGTGGGAGCAGGTGGCTCTGGCTTACTGACCATAGGGATACTTTAGCACCTCATTATCCTCCGGCTTCCCTGTGAGACCCTGCAGGATTGGGGGGATGGACAGCACGAGCTCCGCATTCCTGCAGGGACACAGCCTGGGAGTGGCGTCGGAGCCGGGCAGCAGGACCAGCTGCCTGACCAGGCCCTGCGGAGAGAGGGACAGTGTGTTCAGACCCTGGGAGACGGTGGAAATGCCGTTGGGGGCTAGCCATCTCTAGAGCTAGGAGGGAAGAGTCTGCATAGGTTATGGGGGCATTGGGAGCATCAGTGGAGAACTAGGCACCCTTCTAAGGTCATAAACCACAAAGGGACTTTCCTGTGGATGAATATAGAGTTACTGGCCAACATTGCTTATTGATCATCCATCCATTCATCCATCCATCCACCCATCCATTCATTTGTCTATCTATCCATACACCATCCAGCCAACCATCCATCCATCCATCCATCCAACCAACCACCCATCCATCCATTCTTCCATCCATCCATCCATTTGTCTATCTATCCATCCATCCATCCATCCATCCATTCATCCAAGCATGCCATCAGTGAATATTCTCAGAGCACCTGCTATACATCAGGCATGGTTCTAGACACATGACACACAGGGAACAAGGCTCCCCTACCTCCACGCTAGGAGAGAGACAGACAATGAGCAAAAACCCCACAGCTGGTCTGAAGGTGGTCTACAATGAAGAGCCAGGGGTTGGATCTGGGAGGGGACATGTGGGCAGTAAAGGGGACAGGTGGGCAGTAAAGGGGAAGTGTGGGCAGTAAAGGGGACATGTGGGCAGTAAAGGGGACAGGTGGGCAGTAAAGGGGAAGTGTGGGCAGTAAAGGGGACATGTGGGCAGTAAAGGGGAAGTGTGGGCAGTAAAGGGGAAGTGTGGGCAGTAAAGGGGAAGTGTGGGCAGTAAAGGGGACATGTGGGCAGTAAAGGGGAAGTGTGGGCAGTAAAGGGGACAGGTGGGCGGTAATGGGGACATGTGGGCGGTAAAGGGGACATGTGGGCGGTAAGGGGGGACATGTGGGCCGTAAGGGGGGACATGTGGGCGGTAAAGGGGGCAGGTGGGCAGTAAAGGGGACGTGTGGGCCGAAAGAGGGCCAGATGGGCCAGGAAGAAGGAACAAGGGGAGTGCAAAGTGTCAGGTGTGCCCGGTGTGTGTGGGACTCCACGGAGCCTCGTGTTCCTCATTCCTGTCTGACAGACGACAATCTATGGAGCCAGAGCATCGGGACAGCAGGCCCACGGTGACAGTCCCTCTGCGAACAGCGGCGTGGGGAGGCCAGGCAGGCGGCGGGACCACACTCACCGTGAACAGGCCTTTGGCCCTCCTCCGGCTGCCGATGAAGAACCTGGCTCCTTGCACCGATAGGGTGGCTGGGAAGGGCACATCGGCAGTTCTAAAAACAGCGGGTGAGGGTTTTAGCCGTGGGAGAGAGCAGTGCAGGCCTTTGTGTAGAGAAGGACAGAGCAGTGCCCCATGCAGGATGTGCCAGGGTCCTGGGTGATGGTAACCAAGGACCACAGGCTGGGCGGCTTCAACCACAGACGTCCATTCCCTCCCAGTTCTGAGGCCAGAAGTCCAACATTTAGCTCCACAGGGGTCCTTCCTGTCTCTTCCTGCTCCTGGGGGCTCCTGGGGCTCCTGGCTGTGGCTGCATCGCTTACTCCCTGCGCTCACCATCACATGGCTCCTCCCCTGAGCCTCTTCTCCTCTCAGGAGGACTCGGGTCACTGGGTCAGGACCCACCCTCTCCAGTGTGACCTCCCCTGAGCCGGATCACACCTGCTCTCAATAGGGTCCCGGGCTCTGTGGGACATGAATTAGGGCGGCCCCCTCCACCCCAGGATGGGCACCTCTTGCAAAAGCGTGTGCTGCCACGAGTCCCTCGCCCTTTCACGGAACACCCAGTGGCTCCTACGGGCACGGGGTTTCCAGCCCGTTCACCCTCCACTGAGCCCTGGGGGTGGGGGGACAGATGGTGTCAGGGAAGAATGGGGTTTCCTCTTTTGGTGACTTGAGGATGTTGGAAAATGTGGCTGGAGTTGGGTCTTGATGTGCAAGCAGGGGGAGGGCAAACTCTGGGGAAAGGTGAGGAGGCGGGCACCCTGTGGGAGAGGACCATGTGGCTGGAGCTCCCGGGACTGGAAAGCCAGGTGCAGGCTCTCTCCTCACTGCCCAGCGTCTCCCAGACCTGGTGCCAGGTCCTCTGCTCCTCCCAGTCTTTGCCATCTGGCTGTGGCTGGCCATGGTGAAATCAGCCCAGTGTCCGCACAACTCCCAGGTGGCCTGAGTGCTGGCCTGTGAAGCCCGGGGCCTGAAATTTCCCATGGCCACCATGGCTGCAGCCCCGGTTCCCCATCCGGCTTGGCCTTCTGCATCCTCCCCACATGGTGTCAGCTCTGGCGCTCGGCCGTGAGCAGCCATGGTCCTATAAGGGCTCTGGTGTAGTTGAGAGCATGGTGGTGGGGATGGAGGGTAGGGTGGTGGTGAATAAGACACTTGGTTTAGACCACGTGTATACATGGCATGGATTCTTTTGATTGTGGAACAAGTTTCGTAATAACCAAGCAGAGTAAGATTCTACCTCTGAAAGTACTATTTGGTATAAAGTAAGCTGGACCACTCGACATGCACATGTCTCCAGCCCCGCTCAGCAAGGACAGATGCGGAGGCCCATGGGCCAGCAGCTGGCCAGGCCGCGGGGACTCGCTGTCCTTGGCCCCAAACGAGGTGCTGGCAAGGACAGACACGAACTCGGGCTTCCCCGTGCCCAGGGCTGTGTCAGAGTTACTCAGGATTCCTCCGCGTGTTTATCTGGAGTCTTAATGAATATTTATTCCCTTATTTCACATGAGGAAACTGAGTCAGGGAGGTTAAATGATGTGTTGAAAATCACACAGCAAGACCTGGGCCTCGAGCCGGGTCACAGCTTCCGCTTGGCTCTGGTGCCCAAGTTCCTTATACTCCGCATCTGTGGCCCTTTCGTCATGGTGACAGCGCCCTGCAGGGCATATACCCGGGCAAGCTCAGCCTGGACTCACACTTCAGCCCCTGCCCAGGGCCAGCCCCCGCCCAGGGCCAGCCCCCCCCCAGGGCCAGCCCCCATCGCCCGCCACTCTCAGACTGGTGCCTGCCTTGTCCGGCTCCCCCATGCCCTCTCTGGAGGCAGGTGTGCTGTCCGCCTGCTGGTGACCCAGGCACTCCTGCCGCCAGGGCTCCCCCACAAGCCAGACCCCTCCGGCCCACCCTGCAAACTCGAGCTGCCCCCGGATGTCCACTCTGGACTGTGTGTCGGGCAGCCCTCAGCACCAGGAGACCCTCCCCATCGTCCCGGTACCTACATGTCCACGGGGACGCCGCAGTCCGTGGTGAGGGAGAAGGAGTCTTCAGACACGGCCAGGACCAGCGTGTGCCACTGGCTGTCCATCAGGGCGGGGCTGCGGAAGGACACGCGGGTCTGCCAGGCGCCCGCCGCGTCCTGGCTGAGGAAGAGGAAGTGCAACCGGGTGGGCGAGTACCGCAGGCCCAGCAGCAGCGCGTCGGGGCCCTCAGCCACCACCGTGAACAGGTACTCGTTCTTCTGCAAGAGAGGGCGGCTGGTGAGTGCAGGCCGGTGTGGGCAGGGCCGGGGAGGGTGGGAGGTGAAGGTGGGTAGGTGAGGGCCGGGCTCTCAGCGCAGGGCCCTGTGTGTGATAGAGCCAGGAGCACTGCTCACACCCATGGCCATGCCAGGGTCAGGAACACGGGAAGCAGCGTGCTGGTGAGGACTTGGAGCATGTGAGCCCGGTGCACTGCGGGTGGGAAAGTAAAATGCTGCAGCCCCTATGAAAAACAGGGTGGCGTTTCCTCCACAAATTACAAACGGAGCTACTGTATGATCCAATATTCCCCCTGCTGTAACTGCCAGCAGGGTCTCAGAGAGACACACGGACATCGGTGCTCCCTGCAGCGTAACTCACAAGAGCATGACCCATGTAGGAGCAACCCAGCTGCCCACTGGCGGATGAAGGGATGAGCATAGGTAATGGGGTCCAGCCACCGAATGGAGCATCTCAGCCGTAAGGAGGAAGGTCCAGCATCGGCAGGGATAAACCCCGAGGACATTGCGCTGAGTGAAACAAGCAGTCACGAAGGGACAGAGGCTGCAGGATCTCACTAACACGGAGTCCCTGGAGCCGTGGCTTCCACCGACACCGAGTGCAGAGGTGGGCGCCGGGGGCCGGGGGCCGGGGCAGGAGCCAGTGTTTAATGGGAACAGAGTCATCCTGGGAAGATGAGAAAGTCCTGAGATGGAGGGTGGTTATGGCTGCGCACCAGTGTGACTGTGCGCCATGCCATTGAGCCGTACTCGTAAAGATGATTAAAACAGTAAGCTTCATAGCAGCACCTTTCACCACCGCCAAGATTTGGAAACTGCCTAAATGCCCATCAGCAGATGAGTGGATTAGAAAATTGTGGTACATCTACATAATGGAAAACTATGCTTCTGTCAAAAGGAAGGAACTCCTACCATTTGCAGCAGCCTGGGTGGAACCGCAGAGCATTATGCTAAGTGAAATAAGCCAGGCAATGAAAGAAAAATACCACATGATCTCACTCATTTATGGAAAATGAAGAACATTATAACCTGATGAACAAAAAGATGGATACAGAGGCAGTAAAGCACTGAACAGACTGTCAAATTACAGCGGGACGGCTTGGGAGTGTTGGGGATGGGGAGAAAGAGATCAACCGAAGGACATGTATGCACACCAATGGACACAAGACATGGGGGATGGTATGAAGGCATGCGACAGGGGATAGAGAAGGCTGGGGGAAGGTCAACAGGGGGAAAAAGGAGATATATGTATTACTATATGTAATACTTTAAACAATAAAAATAAAGGTAAGCTTCAGGTGATGAGTGTTTTACCACAATTTAAAAACCACACCCCCTCCACAATGGTGACTTCAAACACAATGTGACCCCCAAACCCCAGCCACTCCAGCCACTCGAGCTGCACAGACACATGTATACATGCCTATAAGCCATTGCAACTTGGAGTCTCTAAATTCCTCACCTAACACGGTGGAAAGAGTAAAGACTTGAAAGTGATGACACCTGGACGACAATGACAGTGCCATTCTTTACAAGTCTTCGCCCATGCAACACTGCGACCCAAGTTCCAAGCAACCATTATTCTAAGGAAGTTCAAAGCCTCCACGTGCCTCATAATTATTTTAATGCCTAATCAGCAAAATCCATGGGCTCAGATTGGGTCCCATGGCCTCCGGCCACTCCTCCACTGACCTTCCTGGGTCGGAGTGAGAGGCCCGCCCAGAGGACATAGGCGTTGTGATCGCTCAGTCACTCATTCCTAGAAGTACTTGTGGCTGGAGGAGACCCAAGTCTGCTGAGAACCCCGTTTCTCACCACTGCCACCATGGCAACGAAATCAGATGGAGGAAGCACTCAGGCAGTGAAGCGAGTTTATTGGGGTGCAAAAGGAGGTGCTGACAGGTCAAAGTGCAGGTCAGGTGGTGGAACAAGAAATTGGGAGTGAATGGCAGGAGACCAGGGCAGGTGGAGGCTCTTCCTGGGAGGCAGGAGACTGAGGTTTAGGGCTCCTGGGAGCAGAGGTCAGCTCAGAACAGTGGAGACCGGGGACCCCATTCTGATTGGGGGCAGCCACCTGACACTGCTGAGGGCCAGACTGAGGGGTGGCTGGGAGGACCACGGTCACAGGGTGAGACCTGAGCCCGGCTGGCCCTGGGGGACATGACTGCTCAGCAGCAGGACATCTGAGCCGAGGTGGGGACACAGCAGGACGGGCGGGAGCACACGGGGCGGCAGAGCAGGGACATGCAGGAGGTCGGGCGACAGCAGCTGGGCTGGCAGGAGGAGGTGGTGCCACAGCAGGAGGAGGTGGGCACACAGCAGGCAGGCCTGCACACGGGGCGGCAGATGAGGGACATGCAGGAGGAGGGTCTGCAGCAGGATGAGGTGCAGGAGGTGGGCTGGCAGCATGAGGAGGCCCCAGAGCAGACGGGCACACAGCACAGGGGCTTACAGCAGACCGGTGTGCAGCAGGCGGGCACACAGCAGGCCTGCTGGCAGCTAGACTGCTGGCAGCACGAGGGCGTGCAGGAGCTAGTGCAGGAGCTGGTGCAGGTTGATTGGCAGGGGTTGGACATGCAGCTCACTGGGGTGCAGATGAGGGTCTGGGTGGGGACCAGGGCACAGCAGCTGGGGGTGCAGCAGGAAGGCTGGCAGCAGCTGGGGACACAGCAGGTGGGCTGGCAGCAGCTGGGGACACAGCAGGTGGGCTGGCAGCAGGAGGGCTCACAGCAGCTCTCTGGACAGTCGTCCGCCTGCCAGGAGGAGTCGGTGCAGGAGTCACTGGACCCGGGCAGGCAGGCGCGGTTGCCATAGCTCAGGTTGCTGGAGCAGACGGACAGGGCGGAGGCGGCCATGGCGGGGCAATGGGGCTGGAGGAGGGTGTGAGGGTGTGAATGTGTGAGTGTGTGAGTGAGTGTGAGTGTGTAAGGTGCCCAGGGCTGTTGGCTTTTATACCCTCCTGGGTGTTTGTTTTCCAAGCAGGAGGCACCCCACGCCCCCTTTCCTTGTTGATATTTTGAGCTGAGTCCTGGGAGTCCTTATTTCTCCTGCTTTATTTCCAGGAAAGAGGCTGCTAGCAGCTTGTGAATGTCTGTCACTGTTGAAGAGCGGGCTGACCTTGCCCCGTGTGTGTGTCCTAAGCAAACACCCCGGAAACATCTGGAGTGGTGGAGCCCTGGCTGCTCCACCTGCCCTGCCACACTCCCCTGCCAGCTGTTCTCCTGAGTGAGAGACAGGGCATCGGGGCTGGAATTGGGGCACCACTGCTCATCACTGCGGGACACCCCCACACCCATGCGGCTGAGGAGGGGCACCAGCCACTGAGGAACGCAGCAAAGGGGAAGGTAGACAGACAAGGGTCTCAAACAGCAAGAATGACAATAGCTTTGGCTATTTAAGCTCCTTTGTTTTCCAAATAAGTTTAGATTCAGCTTATTGATAACAAAAAACATCCTGTTGCAATTTTTACTGGGATTGCTTTGAACCTACAGAGCAATGTGAAGGAA
The DNA here is from genome assembly GCF_014108245.1 of Pipistrellus kuhlii. Lineage (NCBI taxonomy): Eukaryota > Metazoa > Chordata > Mammalia > Chiroptera > Vespertilionidae > Pipistrellus > Pipistrellus kuhlii. The sequence continues at coordinate 5,054,781 of NW_023425515.1, forward strand.
ACTGACATCACAATGTCTCCATCCATGAAGATGGTCTTATTCTCCATTTATTCATGTTTTCCTTGATTTATTTCATCTGCGTTTTTATAGTTTTTATTATGTAAAATTTATGCTGGTTTTCTTTTTTTTATTTTGTTCTAAGTCATACTTTTAAACAAAAGGTTTGAAATCCAATTGTTTATTAATATTATATAGAGGAGGGCACCAGTAGGTTAAATTACCAGCCATCATTACCTAAAATATATGTCATAGGTAAGGATACAAAATAATAACAATAATATTGAGACAAGTAATACAAATAAACAATATAATTATCAACAAACAAATAATAACCAAGAATAAGCTGTGTCACGTATTCATAACTATAAATCTACCTTTGCCCATCCCTATATAGAACTACAATTAATTTCTACTATTTTTTTTTTAAATATATATTTTATTGACTTTGTACAGAGAGGAAGGGAGAGAGATAGAGAGCTAGAAACATCGATGAGAGAGAGTCATCGATCAGCTGCCTCTTGCACACCCCCTACTGGGGATATGCCCGCAACTAAGGTACATGCCCTTGACCGGAATCGAACCCGGGTCCCTTCAGTCCCCAAGCCGACGCTCTATCCATTGAGCCAAACCGGTCAATTTCTACTATTTTAAGTCTGCATTCTTCAACCTTGCCAAACTCCGATATTTCCAGGAGACCTTTTGTAGATTCTGGGGGTGTTCTATGTAGATTCTGGGGGTGTTCTAATCATGTCCTCTGTGAACAGAGACAATTTCATTTCTGCGTTTCCCATGTGCATGCCTTTTACTTCTGCCTCTGGTCTGGGTCAGACCCTCAGTGTGAGGCTGATAGGTAGAAGAGGACATTGGTGTCTTGTTCCTGGTCTCAGGGAAAAGTGGTCTTTCCAATGAGAGGTGGTGTTGGCTGTGATATTTTCCCAGATGCCTTATATCAAGCTAAGGATTTTTTGTTCATTCCTAGGTCACTGCAAACCTCAGAGGGCACTCTCCCTAACCAATTCTCTGAGGCCAGTGTTACTCTGATACCAGCGCCAGACAAAAAGACACTACAGGAAAAGAAAAGGTCAACATCCCTTATGAACATTGATGCAAAAACCCTCTACAAATTACTAACACACCAAATTCAGCAGGAAATTAAGAGATTTATACACCTTGGTCAAGAGAGATCTGTTGCTGAAATGCAAGGATGGTTTTACATATGATAGATGATCAGTGTAATAGACAACATAAACAGAATGAGGGGGGGGAAATACATGACTGTCTCAATGGATGCAACCTCCCCTCCCCCCTACATTTGACAAAATTCAACACCCTTTCATGATAAAAATACTCAACAAACTAGGAATGAAGGAAGCAGCATATATATAAATATATGTGAATAAAAACATGAATATGTACAGCAAACATCATACTCAATTTAGAAAGACTGGAAGCTTTTCCTCTAAGATCAAGGACAAGATAAGGAGGTCCACTTTTGCCACCTCTGTTCTCCAAAGCACTGGAACCTCTGGGAAAGCAGATAGACAGTGAAAGAAATAAAGGCATGAAAACTGGAAAGAAGTATTGGTTCGGCAACTAAGTAATTGCGGGTTTCACACATATATGGCTTCAGTTGAATTTTTAGGTTTGCAGACGTAGTACAAATGTAAAACACATTTTGTTATTTGATAGTTGGCTATTCAGCTGTTAATCAGTAAAAAAAAGTTTTTTGATCTGTTTTGTAGTTTTCGTTTGGCGTTCGTTGAAAAATGGAAAATCAAAAGGAACATTTTCGTCATATTTTGCTTTTTTATTTCCGCAAAGGGAAAAACACATCGCAAGCTCATAAAAAGTTATGTGCTGTTTATGGTGACAAAGCCTTAAAAGAACAGCAGTGTCAAAATTGGTTTGCCAAATTTCGTTCTGGTGATTTTTCACTCAAAGATGAAAAACGCTCTGGTCGTCCAGTTGAAGTTGATGACGCCCTAATCAAAGCAATAATCAATTTGGACTGTCACAGTACAACACGTGAGATTGCAGAGAAGCTTCATGTATCACATACATGCATTGAAAATCACTTAAAACAACTTGGCTATGTTAAAAAAACTCGATACATGGGTTCCTCACGAACTGAAAGAATCACAGTTAACGCAACGCATTAGCAGCTGCGATTTGCTAAAGAAACATAATGAAAATGATCCATTTTTAAAACGACTGATAACTGGCGATGAAAAATGGGTTGTTTACAACAATATCAAGTGGAAAAGATCGTGGAGCAGGCCAGGTGAACCAACTCAAACAACATCAAAAGCTGATATTCATCAAAAGAAGGTTTTGTTATCAGTTTGGTGGGATTACAAAGGAATTGTCTACTTTGAACTCTTACCACCCAACCGAACGATCAATTCTGATGTCTGATGTCTACATTGAACAACTAATGAAATTAAACAATGCAGTTGAAGAAAAGCGGCCCGAATTGACAAATCGAAAAGGTGTTGTATTCCATCATGACAATGCAAGGCCACACACATCTTTGGTCACTCGGCAAAAATTAATGGAGCTTGGTTGGGATGTTTTGCCACATCCACCATATAGTCCTGACCTTGCACCATCTGATTACTTTTTGTTTCGATCTTTACAAAACTCCTTGAATGGTAAAAATTTCAATAATGATGATGATGTCAAATCGTACCTGATTCAGTTTTTTGCTAATAAAAACCAGAAGTTTTTTGAACGTGGGATTATGATGCTGCCTGAAAGATGGCAAAAGGTCATTGATCAAAATGGGCAATACATTACAGAATAAAGTTATTTAGTTCCATGAAAAAATTGTCGATTTAAATCCGCAATTACTTAGTTGCCGATTCAATAAAATTATCTGTGTTCATAGGCGCTATCTTATTAAATGTAGAAAATCCTAAAAATTCTTGGGAATGGCTCATTCTTTAAAGTTTGCTCTCAGCTGAAACCGGTTTGGCTCAGTGGATAGAGCATTGGCTTGGGGACTGGAAGGTCCCAGATTCAATTCCGGTCATGGGCATGAACCTTACTTAGTTGTGGGAACAACACCAGTAGGGGGTGTGCAAGAGACAGCTGATGGATGATTCTCTCTCATCGATGTTTCTAACTCTATCCCTCTCTCTTCCTCTCTTAAAAAAAATAAATTAAATTAAAACATTTTTAAATTTGCTCTCAGCTTTGTCAGGTAGGACTGAACCACTGGGGCTAATTTTACCCACAGCGGAGGCAATGCCCTCTGAGTGGTCTCCCCGATGTCCTGAGAACCAGGACCATGTTCTGACTGGCAGGCGGGAACAGGCTCTGCTTTGAGTGTGTTTGATTCTGGGATCAGCCCTCGAATTGTATGCATTTCCCCAATCCCAGACTCTCAGGGGTTGCTGATCATTACTTCGTTGACACTTGAAGGAGACCCTCTGAGGACCAAGCGTTCCTCAGGGCAGATCCCCCTCTCTGGCACTCTGGCCATAAACACTAGCTGCCTGGGGCTGCCCATCGCCCAGGGCCGCCTCTGACTCAGGGGTGCATGGAGCGCTTGGGTTTCCCATAAGAGTCTGGAAATGTTCTCACAGGGGTGAGTGGGACCGATTGTGAGGCTCACTATGTGTGTGCCCTCTCTCAGGGGCCCTGGTCTGTGATCCTCAAGTCCACCATCTGAACACCATGGCCCCACGATTTGGCTAATGGTTTGGTGAGGCCCTGGCGGGAAGGTCACCCAGTCCCTCTGACTCTATCAGGGCTGGAGCAGCCCCTCCCGCCCTCCCTCCTTCAGGTCTCTGCTCACTGTGCAGCCCTGTGGGTGGTCACAGGGGAGGCCCCAGCCCACAGTCTGTGCTGCAAGGAGCCCCAGGTGTTTCTGATTGGACAGAGGGTGGAATGGCCCCTGGGCCTGACACTCCTTAGACCAGGACTCTCTGCAGGAGACCAGCCAGAGGAAGCCCAGGCTGGAGGGGACCAATGTCTGGTGAAAACCACATGTCCGCACCCCTCCCCATGGAATCAGATGAAGGAAGCCATCAGGTGCTGAGGTGAGTTTATTGGGATACCCAATGAGGTGCTGACAAGCTGAGAGTAGAAGTCAAGTGACCCAACAGAGAAACTAGGAGGGAAGGACAGGTGTCCAGGGGCAGGTGGGGGCATCGTGTAGGAGGCAAAAGCCGAGGGAGCGGTGAGATCCAGGGGTCCGGAGAGCAGAGGTCAGGTTAGTGGAAACTGAGGGATTCCATCCTGAGTGGCGGCAGCCATCTAGCACAGGTCAGGACCAGACTGAGGAATGGCTGGGAGGTCCACAGTCACAGGGTGAGACCTGAGCCCGGCTGGGCCTGAGGGACAAGTTTGCTCAGCAGCAGGACCCCTGGGCCGAGGTGGGGACACAGCAGGCCGGGCGGGAGCACACGGGGCGGCAGATCAGGGACATGCTGGAGGACGGGCGGCAGCAGCTGGGCTGGCAGGAGGAGGTGGGGCCACAGCAGGAGGAGGCGGGCACACAGCAGGCAGGCCTGCACACGGGGCGGCAGATGACGGACACGCAGGAGGAGGGTCTGCAGCAGGATGAAGTGCAGGAGGTGGGCTGGCAGCACGAGGAGGCCCCAGAGCAGATGGGCACATAGCACATGGGCTTACAGCAGACAGGTGTGCAGCAGACGGGCACACAGCAGGCGTGCTGGCAGGGGGAGGAGGTGCAGCAGGAGGGCTGGCAGCTAGACTGCTGGCAGCACGAGGGCATGCAGGAGCTGGTGCAGAAGCTGGTGCAGGTTGGTTGGCAGGGGCTGGGTCCACACGACGTCTGACAGCTCACTGGGGTGCAAGCAAGGGTAAGATAGGAGGCCGTGGTGCAGCAGTTGGGGACACAACAGGTGGGGACACAGCAGCTGGGGACACAGCAGGAGGGTTGGCAGCAGCTGGGGACACAGCAGGTGGGGACACAGCAGGAGGGCTGGCAGCAGCTGGAGGTGCAGCAGGAGGGCTCACAGCAGCTCTCTGGACAGTCGTCCACCTGCCAGGAGGAGTCCGTGCAAGAATCAGTGGGACCGGGCAGGCAGGTGCGGTTGCCATAGCTCAGGTTGCTGGAGCAGACGGACAGGGCAGATGTGGCCATGGTGAGGCAGCGGCTGGAGGTGAGCTGGGAGGAGTGAGCAGGTGTGTGAGTGCCTGTGAGTGTGTGTAAGCTGTCCTGGGACTCCAGCGCTTTTATATCTGGTCTTTGGCCTTTGTTGTCCCCACAAAAGGCTCACATGCCCCCTTTCCTTGTTGGGTGAGTGCAGGGCCCTGAAGCCTCATTAGATGAGTCAGATGCCCCGGGGGACCTTGATGGCAGCCTGACCCCCATTTGGCCCTCAGGGAAGCTGGTGCCAGGGCCTCACTGTGGTCCAGTGGATCCTCCTGCAGGTCTTGATGAGCCGGGGCAGAGTGTGGCCATGATTCTCTCTGGCAGATGGTGGAGGGGGTCGCTGGTAGGGCTGCTTGTGGTTGTGTTGGGTCCCACAGATTGTTAGAGAGACCTGCTCCTCGTGCTCCTGGAGAGGACCTCGGGGGTGGCCGGTCTCCTCGGTGGGGAGGCCAAGTGCCGGGCAGGAGCAGAGGGCCTGGGTGGTGAGATCTTGGGGTTCTGGACCCTGACTCTGCCAGGTCCTGCTTGGTTCGCTCACTTTCACACCCATCGTAGGTGAGGAGTGGGGTGGGGTGGGGTGGGGTGGACATTGGGCCGGAGTGGTCGCAGGGCTGCCAGGCAATCCTGGGAATTCAGAAGTGTATCCAACCAGGTGGGCATGTCTTTTCATGGGGCTGACAAGGTGCGGGAGTTGGAGCAGGGTGAGGGGAGAGGGGAGAACTTGGACCCAGTATGATGACTTACCAATAAATTATATAAACTAGATGAAATGAACAAGTACTCAGGAACAAAAGAACTGCAAAACTAATATTCTGAGAACTGCAAAGCATTGTTTTTATGTTAAAGAAGTTCAAAATCAGTGAGAAACATCTCATGTTCATGGACCAGAAGACAATATTGCTAATTAGGCAGCACTCCCCCAATCCATCTACATATCTGTGCAGCTCTTCTCAGAATCCAAGCTGACGTCTTAGTGAAGGTTGACAAGTTGGTTTTACAATTCATATGGAATTACAAGGAGTGAATAGAAAAAAAAGAAAATCTTGAAAAAGAACAAATTTGGAAGACTCACACCTCCCAACTTCAAAATTTATTACAAAGCTACAGGAATCAAGACAGTGTGGTGCTGGCATAAGAACAGACAATAATGATTTATCGATGAAATAAAATTGAGGGTCCAGAAATGAACCCCACACATGTATGGCTATCTTCAACAAGGTGCCAAGACCATTCAATGGGAAAAGAATAGTCTCTTCAACAAATGGGGTTGGGACAACTGGAAATCCATAGGCAAAAAGAATGAAATTGGACCCCTACCTTATACCATACACAAAAAATGAACTCCAATTGGCTAAAGACCTAAATATAAGAGCTAACCCTATAAAACTCTTAAAAGAAAGAACTGGGATATATTTTTCATGAATTCAGATTTAGTACAAGATTCTAAGATATGACACTAAAAACATAAGCAAGAATGGAATAATAAGATAAGTCTGGCTCTACCAAAATTAAAAGGTGGTTTTGTGCTTCAAAGGGCACTACCCAGAAAGTGAAAAGACAACCAACAGAATAGGGGAAAATACATGCTAATCATATGTGATAGGTGACTGTATCTAGAATATATAAATTCCTGTAACTCACGAAGAAAATAACTAAAATGACTCAATTAAAAACTGGGCAAAGGGCCCTGGCCTGGGGGCTCAGCTGGTTGGAGCATCACACCTTTCACCAAAAGGTTTGGGCTGGATTCCCAGTTGGAGCACATTCCTAGGTTGCAGGCTCAATCCCCAGTCACAGTGATGGAAGAACAAGGACTTGGACTTGTAAACAGAAAGGGTTTGACACCCGCCTAGAAAGGGCATTGTCTTGGATCCCACAGTACAGGAGGCAACCGATCGACGTTACTCTCTCACATCGATGCCTCTCCTTTCTCTCTCTCTTCCAAAATCCATAAAAACATATCATTGGATGAGGATTAAAAAAAAACAAAACTGGGTGAAGGATTTGAAAAGACATTTCTCCAAAAAAAGATACACAGATACACACATGAAAAACACACAACATCATTACTCATCAGGGAAATGCAAATCAAAGCCTCAGAGCAATACCATTTCAGGCTCATGAGGATGGCTAGAATACAAAGGTCAGATAATAACAAGTGTTGACGAGGATGTGGAGACACAGCAACCCCCAGTCACTGCTGTTCCTCAAAGTTAATCATAGAGTCACCATGAGCCAGCAATCCCACTCCTAGGCATGTACAGCCCCCAAAATAAAAATATTTGTCCACACAAAACCATGTACGTGAAAGTTCATAGCAGCATTACTCACAACAGCCAATGGGTAGAAAGAATGCAAGTGCCCATCAACCAATGAATGGATAAACAAATTGTAGTGTATCTGTACCGATGAATATGATTAGGTCATAAAAAGGAATGATGTACTGCCCTAACCGGTTTGGCTCAGTGGATAGAGCGTCGGCCTGTGGACTGAAAGGTCCCAGGTTCGATTCCAGTCAAGGGTGTGTACCTTGTTTGTGAGCACATCCCCAGTAGGAGGTGTGAGGAGGCAGCTAATCAATGTTTCTCTCTCATCGAAGTTTCTAGCTCTCTATCCATCTCTCTTCCTCTCTGTAAAAAAATCAATAAAATATATATTTTTTAAAAAGAAATGATGTACTGACATGTGCTACAATATGGGTGACCTTGAGCACATACTCCATAGAAGAAGCTCTATGTTATGTGATTCCATTTGTACAAAATGTCTAGACGAGGCAAACCCATGGGTACAGAAAGTAAATTAGCTGTCGGGGGGAGGTGAGAGCTTGTTTCGGGGGTGATGAACATGCTCCAAACTCACTGTGGTGAGGGTTGGTCCTGTCAGTTCAATGTGCTAAACGTCACTGAATTGTGACTGTGAAGGGGTGACAGGTGTGGTATGTTTATTGTGTCTCAATAAGGCTGGTAAAAAAGGACTGGGCACGACAGGAAATGAAAAGATGAAGCAAAGCCAGCCCTCGGGGAATCCACATGTGGGAATTCTCCGCAGAAAGGAATTCTTGCTTCCAAATATTGGAGTCACATTGAAGAAAATAGCTGGCAAGACAGAGACTTTATCTGGGGACTGGAATTCATGTTTTTAGAAAAAGAAGAACATCGAGATTACAGGACTGAAAACACAATGGCTGCGATAGAACACTCAGCAGTTGGGTTTGAAGCAGATTCGATGGAGCGAAAGGAGAGAGGTTCGTGAGCAGAAGTCCCAGGAAAGATCAGACAGAATCACAGTCCACAGGCAAAACCCACAAGGAGGATCGCAGGATGGAAGAGAAGGACTCGGACTTGTAAACAGAAAGGGTTTGTCACACACCTAGGAGGTGCGTTGCCTTGGGACCCACAGGGCACGGTGTCAAGAGATGCCACATCCTTCCCCAGGGCTCCCAGCCCAGCAGGGAGGGGGCCCAGCAGGGATGGGTCTGGATGGCTGGACTGCAAGGCACAGGTAATCAGGCCCCAAAAGGGTATGTTTTGTTAGTTTACAGTTTACTTTTCCTGTTAAATGATGTCAAACTCAAAACTCTAAGCGGTATTTCTAGCCTAGCCTTTGACAGGTTAGCACACCAGGAAAATTATAATGGCAAGAACTGCTGGCCCAGACCCCGAGCAAATGGCCACACAGGCTCTGCCTGCAAAGACCAGTGATGGGGACTTCACGACCCATCAAGGCCGGCACGCCTGACCCCAGGGCCCAGGAGACCTTGATCGGTGCCTCTGTGCACGTGAGTCAGCGCGCCTTTCGCACGCGGCACCGAGGACACCAACTGTCACTGACCTTAGGGGGGAGACTGGGAGCTTTCAAGGTGACGATGATGGAAAACTCTTCAGGGAAGAGATTGCATCTGACGAAAATCCTCGAGGCAGGGAAGCTCATGGCCTGGGGGCTGGAGAGCTGGAGGCCCAGCGCTCCTTGGACACGTGTCACGCGGATGCCGCTCTCAGCGCCATTCGGAGGGACGGCCTCGGCCAGGATGTCCAGGGGGCGCAGATCTGTGCCAAGGAAATGACAGGCGGGTTATGCCAGAACGTTTCCAGGGCACCCGTGTGGCTGGCTAGGTCTCAGCATGGCACAGAATCCTTGCCAGAACCCCAAGGGCCGATATCATAATTATCCCCACTTAACCACCACCTGGGCCTGCCGGTGACCTCTCATACCTTTCCCCACAACCTGGCTATGCTGGCTGTGTTGGGGGACCAGCCCCAGCCCTGCCCTTGCCCCCCCCCCCTCCGGAGTGCATGGTCCCACAGGGGACAGGCTCACACCCATAAGGCATCGGGGCTGAGAGGTCAAGCCTGGCATCTCCGGTGCCCTCAGCAGTGCCACATTGCCAACCAGACATGGAGACACAACAGAGGTCCCTGCAGCTGAGAGTGGCAGAGTGAGGAGCCACAGCCATGCCAGGCTCCTCTGTCCCAGGCAGTTTAGAGGCACTGGCTGGTTCTGTCACACACCTAGCGTGGGTGCTTTGTTCCTGCCTGTACTGGGACCGACTCCACCATTCCCTGCTGGCATGATGGACAGCGTTTTCTATTCCCGGTGTTCCCTGCGGGCCATCCCAGCTCATCTTGCCCATGCCCAGCCCAGGCTGGTGTACCAGGGGGTGTGATTATGTCCCTGCCCCCATGAAACCCTCCCCAGGCCTCTCCTCTGTAAATGTGGGTGAGGACACAGGTGGCCAGTCACAGAGGACAGCTTCATCTGCCGCCCTGCACTGGGCATGAGGCGCCTGGCTGCCCACTGTGGTCACCTTGGACCTGACTTCAGGAGCCGGGCAGACAGGTGTCCCTGCAAAGCACACTGGCCCACAGGATGGCCCAGAAATCCCAGGGGCATCTTCCCTTAGGGGTCAAACCAGGGCCCTTTCTTGAAGCCACAAGGGCTGTTGCCCAAGTGGGCCGTGGAGAGTCTCAGGTTCATTGCCAGCCATTTGTACAGAGTCAGGCAGCGGCGCCCATGAGAAGAGTGGGTAGCAATTGATGTTGGAAAGAGGGGCTTTGAGGCCCAAGGGTCTTTACTATAAGCCAGATCGGGGGATTGGAAATCTTATCCTTCCACTCTCTCTAAAAATCAATGGAAAAAAATATCCTCTTATGAGGATTAACCATAAAAAAATCCCTCACAAAAAAACATTTCATGAAATCCAACATCATTCTTGACAGACTCTCTTAGCAATAGAAGGGAACTCCTAGCTTGAGAAAGCTAAACTAGAAAACACTGCAGCTAACGTGGCCCACACGGGAAAGACTAAATGTGTTCCCAAGTTTAGTCATGTGTGAGTCCACGTACAAGTGCCTCCTTGCTCTGTCCACGGGGAGCGCCTGGGAGAAGTGACACGCTCGCAGCATTGAGCACTCCTGGTTCCAGACCTTGGTCTGTACCTGCCATCATCACCGAAAGGGACCAGTGGGCCTTGGAGAAGTGGCCTATTCCAGGGGGGGGACAGGGGAAACGCAAGGGCAGCTGGCACCAGAATGTGGGAAGTCAGGGAGGGTCGCATGCCAAAGGGGTCCAAGAGCCAAATGAAGACGCCCCTGGTGGTCAAAGTTGGGATGATTCGAACAACAAAAATAGAAAATGAGCCCTGACTGGTTTGGCTCAATGGCTAGAGCTTCAGCCTGTGGACTGAAAGGTCCCAGATTCAATTCCAGTCCAGGGCACATCCCCAGTGGGGGTTATGCAGGAGGCAGCTGATTAATGTTTCTCTCTCATTGATGTTTCTAACTTTCTATCCCTCTTTCTTCCTCTCTGTAAAAAATCAATAAAAATACATATATTTTTAAAAATAGAAAATGATAATATTGCCATCCAATGCAATAAAATGAATACTTTTTAGTCCATATTGAAATATATAACAGAACAAATAAGCAAATGGAGGAGAAGAGACCACTCTTCCTTAGAGGAGAATTTTAACTAGGAAATGGCGATGGATTGGGGAAGGAAAAAATCACCATGAGAACGCTGCAGTGGCTGGCTGCACACAGCCCCCGACAAACAATGAAGCCATTGAGCAGATGTTTCAATGAAACATCTATTTTCAAAGTCTTAAAAAAAAATCTCCCCCAATATGTACTAATTACAAAGGGGAAAAGGTTCACCTTCCCAGAGATAAGACGCATGGACAGCCTGCACCCTGCTTCCCTGGACCCATGACTTCGGTGAGATTCTGCCCCCAAATATAGCAGCCCCAGACGAATTGTGAGAACACATCAGACAAACCCAACTTGAGGGACGTTCTGCAATCCACCCAACCCATGCTCCCCAGAAGTGTCAAGGTCACAAAGCACAAGGCAACGGAGCAATTGTCCCAAGCAGGAGAAGAAGGAGACTTGACAGGTGCCATGAGAGGTGAGGGGATGGAGGGAGGGCGTTCATGGGCAACTGGTGACTCAAATACAGTCAGTCCTTTAGTGAACACCAGTGTGGTTTCTAAAATTTGGTAATTGGTCTATGCTAAGGCTATGTAAGACGGGGACACCAGAGGAAGCTGGGCAAGGGGTACAGGTAAAGTCTCTGTACTCTTTTATATGATTATTTGATAAAATAAACTTCAAGAAAATCATCCCGGGAGCTTCAGCCATCTGTGGACAAGCAGAAGTCAGGTGCGTGCTGCCAAACCCTGTCCTTCACCCGCAGCAGACCCAAAGCCCGAGAAAGGAGACCCGCTCAGCCTCTCCCTCCACCCTTGACCCTGGCATGGCACCATGGTGCTTGCAATGGGCTGAACTGCATCCCCAAATATTGCCGCACCCTCTCCCCCAGGACCTGAGAATGTGACCTTATTTGGCAAGAGGGTCTTTACAGATACAGCCAAGTTCAAATGAGGTCCTAATCTGATATGACTGATGGGTGTCCTTATGAAAAGGGGAAATTTGGACAGAGAGGCACCCAAGGACAAGGCCTCGTGAACATGGAGGCGGAGATTGGGGTGATGCTTAGCCAAGGAACCCAAAGAGGGCCAGCAACCACGAGAAGCTGGGGAGAACACGGGGTCGGGGATGGGTGGGGAGGGGGGAGGCAGGTGCTCCCTCACAGCCTCAGAACCAACCCGGCCGGCACCTGGACCTGGGACTTTGGCCTCTAGATGGTGACAAAATACATTTCTGCTGTGCCAGGCCCACTGTCCTGGTGCTTTGTTATGGGGCCGCAGGACACGGATGCAGGATCGCACGCATATGATGACTCACACTGTCTTTGTTTAGAAACTAGATACGCCTCCAACCACAAGGCACGCGACCTGGTTCCGCCTGAGGGCAGAAACCTCGGGGCTCCCCCGGCCAGGGACCAGGGTCTAGCCCCACACACCTGGGCTCCGACGTGGCCCCCAGGGATACCACTAACACATCAAGACACGATTCCTTTCTAAAACTATAAACAGGTAAACACGCCCCGCGCCAATGCAGAGAGTGTGGGGAGCTGAGCAACGACGCCTGGGATGAACACATCTGCTGCTCATTCCCCAGCACCCACTCTCACTGTCAACAAGGAAGGGACGCGGGAGCCTGCTGCTGGGACAACAGACACAGCCAGGGAGGGGCATATAAAAGCCGGACGGCCCTCAGCATCTCACACATTCACACATTCATTCACTCACTCGCTCACACCCTCCTCCAGCCCCACTGCCCCACCATGGCCGCCTCTGCTCTGTCCGTAGGCTCCAGCGACCTGAGCTACAGCAGCCGCGCCTGCCTGCCCGGGTCCTGTGACTATTGTACTGAATCCTCCTGGCAGGCGGACGACTGTCCAGAGAGCTGCTGTGAGCCCTCTTGCTGCACCACCAGCTGCTGTGTTCCCAGCTGCTGCCAGCCTTCCTGCTGTGTCCCCACCTGCTGTGTTCCTACCTGCTGTACCCCCAGCTGTTGTGTGCCCAGCTGCTGTCAGCCCACCTGCTGTGTCCCCAGCTGCTGCCAGCCTTCCTGCTGTGTCCCCAGCTGTTGTGCTCCAGCCCCCTGCTTGACCCTTGTCTGCACCCCAGTGAGCTGCATGTCCAGCCCCTGCTGCCAGGTGACCTGTGGGCCCAGCCCCTGCCAACCAGCCTGCACCAGCTCCTGCACCAGCTCCTGCATGCCCTCCTGCTGCACCTCCTCCCCCTGCCAGCAGGCCTGCTGTGTGCCTGTCTGCTGCACACCGGTGTGCCGCAGGCCTGTCTGTTCTAGGGCCACTCTCTGCCCAGCCCCCTCGAGCTGCTATAGACCCTCCTCCTGCCGCTCATTCTGCTATAGACCCTCCTCCTCCACCTCGACCTGCTACAGGTCCTCCTCCTGCGTGTCCCTCATCTGCCGCCCTGTGTGCAAGCCTGCCTGCTGTGTGCCCGCCTCCTGCTACCGCCCCAGCTGCTACCGCCCCAGCTGCTACCGCCCCAGCTGCTACCGCCCCAGCTGCTACCGCCCATCCTCCTGCGTGTCCTTGATCTGCCGCCCTGTGTGCTCCCGCCCATCCTGCTGAGTCCCGGCCTTGGCCAGAAGTTTTGCTGCTGCCTGGGCACACCCTCCAGGGCCAGCCCTGCTCAGGTCCCACCACATGACCGTGGCTCTCCCAGCTGCCCCTCCGTCCAGTCCCAACCCATGTCAGGAGGCCGCCCCATAGGAAGCTGATGCCACATCCTGAAACGCCCCGGCACTTAGACCTGCTGGTTGCTGGTCCAACCTGCTGCTGAGTGGGACAAGTGGAAGAACTAAAGGACCAGACTCGATGCAACGGCTCTTGAGGAGCTCCTAGGAAGTCCTCCAGGCAGTACCCCCTCCATGTCTCCCACCCTCCCGAGGACCAGCTCAGCCTCCACCAGTCTCTGACCCTGAGCCTTGTCTGGATGCACTTCAGTAAACTGGCCAATAAACACGCCCTGAACTGAGCATGCACTGATGTCTCTGTGTCCTCATTGTCATTTCTCAGCATCACTGCACCTCTACTTTCCCCTTGGCACGTGGCACTCTGCCATCCAGCAGGACCCTGTGGGTTTCCTGTGGCTCCCAGGTTTCCCAGCTGGGCAGGAGAGGGTGGGGCAGGCCTCACAGCCCTTGGGCCATTTGGGGCCATCTTGAGTTCATCCTTCACCCTGCTGTTCTATCACTCACTGAATACTAGTAGTCCTTTTCCTTGATCTTACTTTGTGACATCTCTACAGATGTATTTACCATGGGGTCTGTGCAAGCCACGGAGCCTTGGGTGGTCTGGGGGTTGGGGACATCTCTCATGGACCCCAGAGCGCCCAAAAAGTTAGGCCGTGGTTTCTGATATCTCTCCTGGACCCACTGTTAGGATCTCCAGGAGAATGTTGGCCACATGGCCCAGTCCTTGGGGAAGTAGGTATGTCTCAGGTTGAGCTTGAAGTTTGCAGGAGTATTTCCCAGTGAGGAAGCAGACAGGCTCAGTTCCAGAGCCAGGAAAGAACTTGAGGAGTCAAAGAGGAAAGCAAGAGATTGGATTAGAAGAGACACAGAGTTTCCCACCCTAAGTAATTAGAAAATGTGATGAAAGATATGAAAAGCCAGGTTTCAGACACTAAACAGCTGACAGTCCAGGACTCAGGTCCCAAGAGAAGGGAAACAAAGGAAGGGAGCCCTGTCGTTTAATTTCCTAATTGTACAAATTTCTAGATATCCCTCTGTTAATGATTTCTGATTATATTGTGGTCAAACAAGATTCTCTGTATGATTTCAGTCCTATCCTATCTAATGAAGAGGGAATATGCTAATTGACTCACATCATTGCAAAGATGGCGATGCACACAGCCAATAAGGAGGGAATATGCTAACTGCCCCACCCACAGCCACAAGATGGCGGTGTCCAGTTCACTCAGCCCTGCCGGGGTGGCAGGTGCACTCTGTGTGCCTGCCTCCGGAGTCCCCCAGTCTCCTCAGCCCCCCAGCCACCTATGGCTGGCCCAAGGTGCAGCAAGCCTTAGAATGTGGCTACTCAGCCGCCCAGGGCCACTGGAGGCTCAGGTAACCAGGGCTGACTGAGGCTTGCACTGCCAGCAATGGCAGCAGCAGAGGTTTGATGGGGCATCGCTTCCCCTGATCGCCTGGTAACCTCCTGCACCTGAGGGCTCCCAAACTGTGAAGGGGGCAGGCAAGGCTGAGGGACCCCCCCGCCTCCCCCGCCTTGCTCTAGTGCATGAATTTTCATGCACCGGACCTCTAGTTAAATATATTGAGGCAACCCTTGTGCATTGCTGGTGGGAATGCAACCTGATGCAGCCACTGTAGAGAACAGTATGAAGTTTCATCAAAAAACTAAAGATGGAACTCCCATTTGACCCAGTGATCCCATTTCTAGGAATATATCCCAAGAGACTAGAAACACCAATCAGAAAGGATATATGCACCCCTAAGTTCATAGCAGCACAATTTACACTAACTAAGATTTGGAAACAGCCTAAATATCCAACAGCAGATAAGTGGGTTAAAAAACTGTGGTACATCCACACAATGGAAAACTATGCTTCTGCAAAAAGGAAGGAATGGCAAAGGTTTGGAGCAGGCACTACACTGAGGAAGACATACAAATGGCAAACAAGCACATGAGATCATGGCCATCATTAGTCATCAGGGAAATAAAAATACCACTTACCCACACTGCACCCACCATGCAGCCAGCAATGCCGCCCTGAGGCATTTACCCAAGAGAAATGAAAACACACTGAGAGCAGGTGTTCACAGCGGCTTCATTCAGAATCACCATAACCTGGAGACAACCCAGATATACCTCAACAGGGGAATGGCTAAACTGGTATATCCACTCAATGAAGCTCAACCCAGCCATTAAAAAGGAATTAACTGCGGTTATATACGACAACAGAGACAAGAAAGTGGAGCCAGACAATGAGGGCTCACACTGCACGATTCCTTCCCTGTGGCCTGTCTTTAGTGAGACAGTGGCTCAGGGCTGGCCGGGCTCTGTGCAGAGAGTGGTGGATTGGGAAGGAATGCAAGGAACCTTTGGGCTGAAGCAAATGTTCTACATCTCTCTCTTTTGTTTTTGTTAATCCTCGCCTGAGAATATTTCCCCATTGATTTTTAGAGAGAGTGGAAAGAAGATAGAGAGACACAGAGAGAAACATCAATGTGAGTGAGACACAGTTGGTTGTCCTCACACATGTGGGCATAGAGCCTGCAACTGAGGTGCATGTCCTTGACCAGAATCGAACTTGGGACCAGTTAGTTTTCAGGCCAACGCTCTTTCTACTGAACCAAACTGGCCAGGGCTCTATATCTTGACATAGGCGGAGGCAACAGGATAGTGACATTTTAAAAAACTCATCTAAATATATAATTAAATTACATGCATTTGATTATATGTAAATTGTATCTCAACAAAGCAATTTTAAGTAGAAGTGGGTGAAAAACTGGTCAGCAGGAGAAGAGGGAAGTTTGGGCGTGCAATGTGCAGCAGGCAGGCATGGGGTGGGGTGGGAGGCGGCGGGAGTTCAGGGGAGGAGGCAGAGACCTCAGGGACATCAGGGGCTCCCTCTGTGGCGTCTGGCCATGACACTGGCTACAGGAAGAGTGAGGGGCTCACAAGAAGAGAGGCAGCATTCCGTCCATGTGCTAGGCCCAAGGGTAAGGTGACCAGACGTCCCAATTTTTAACAATTTGTCCCACGTCTTTCCAAAAATCGGGACTTTTTAAAAACGCCGCGAGACGCGGGACAAATTGTTAAAAATCAGGACCGTCCTGCCAAAAGCGGGACATCTGGTCACCTTACCCAAGGGGGGCTGAACACTGTCAGATCCTTTCCGGGTTGGGGACAGTGGTTCATTTCCTGCAGCAGTTCTGGCCACTTTGCCCCTAAGGGGTGAACTTGCTGGGGTATTTGCACAGCACACTGTCAACATGTGCCTGTGGGTGGTGTCAATGTCATCCTGACGTCAGAGTAGGCTGTTGCCCATGGCCCTTCAGTACGTTGAGGCCTGAGAGTGGCACTCAGGTCTCAGGGGAGCCCTGCATCGTGGCTTGGTGGCCTTCACACTCTCAGACCAAGCCAGGAGCTGCCAGAGGAGGCCCTCCGGGCACACACAGACAGGGGGCACTGTAGGTCCTGCCACCCACTCCTTCCTATTTTATTTCCTCATCCAGTTGTTTGCTCCTGTGAGCTCTCTCCCTCCCTCCCTCCTTCCCTCAGTCTGTGCTAACAGAGCGGACCTGCAGGTAGGTGACCAGGTGGCCCAGACCATAGAGGTGTGCCATCCAGAGTCCCAGGCCAGCTCCCTGATAAGTAGTAACTCTGAAGGGTGGGCTTGCCCAGGTGGATAGCGGGTGGCAATGGTCCAAAGGATTTGAGAACCCCTAGATGTGTCTGCGGGTGACCAGCCTCAGGTAAGCCTGGGGCAGGGGCCCTCCAGACACTGACATTCCTTGGTGAGGGCAAGGGTCCCACCCTGTCACCTTGCCCAGAGCTGTTAGGACACTGCCCTTTGGGATCTCTTACTCGCTTCTAGAAATACGTGAGGCGGGAGGAGACCAAAGTCTGGTGAAAATCCCGTGTTCTCCTGCCCTCCCTCCATGAAATCAGATGAAGGAAGCCATCAGGTGATGAGGTGAGTTTATTGGGTTGACCAAGGAGGTGCTAACAGGCTGAGAGTAGAGATCAAGTGACTTGACAGAGAAACTTGGAGGCAAGGACAGGTGTCCAGGGGCAGGTGCTGATAGCACCTGGGAGGCAAGAGCCAAGGAAGCAGTGAGGTCAGCTCAGAACAATGGAATCTGAGGGACCCCATCCTGAGTAGAGACAGCCATCTAACACAGGTCAGGACCAGACTGAGGGGTGGCTGGGAGGTCCACAGTCACAGGGTGAGACCTGAGCCCGGCTGGCCCTGGGGGACATGCCTGCTCAGCAGCAGGACGACTGGCCCGAGGAGGGGACACAGCAGGCTGGGCGGGAGCACACGGGGCGGCAGAGCAGGGACATGCAGGAGGATGGGCGGCAGCAGCTGGGCTGGCAGGAGGAGGTGGTGCCACAGCAGGAGGAGGTGGGCACACAGCAGGCAGGCCTGCACACGGGGCGGCAGATGAGGGACATGCAGGAGGAGGGCCTGCAGCAGGACGAGGTGCAGGAGGTGGGCTGGCAGCATGAGGAGGTTGAGCAGGGGCTGGCCTCAGAGCAGATGGGCATGCAGCACATGGGCTTGCAGCAGACAGACACGCAGCAAGTGGGCTGGCAGCAGCTGGGGACACAGCACGTTGGCTGGCAGCAGCTGGGGACACAGCAGGAGGGCTGGCAGCAGCTGGGGACACAGCAGGTGGGTTGGCAGCAGCTGGGGACACAGCAGGAGGGCTGGCAGCAGCTGGGGACACAGCAGGTGGGCTGGCAGCAGCTGGAGGCGCAGCAGGAGGGCTCACAGCAGCTCTCTGGACAGTCGTCCACTGAGTGGTTGCCATAGCTCAGGTCACTGGAGCAGACGGACAGGGTGGAGGCGGCCATGGTGGGTGGTGGGGCTGGAGTGAACTGGGAGGAGGTGTGAGTGTGAGTGTGTGAGGTGCCCAGGGCTGTTGGCTTTTATACCCTCCTGGCTCTGTGTCCCATTTCCGCTTCCCAGAGGCACAGCATGCTTGTTTGCCTGGGATGTTGTCCAGCTTGTAAATCTCCTAGATCGTTTAGCTCAGGAGCCTGCCCTGTTGTGTCCCCAGGGGGATAGGAGTGGGTGGCAGGTCCTGGTCTGGATCCTCAGACAGGGGAGGGTGGGGTCTTGGCTCAGGCCACCTTGGATGTGCTGGGGCATCGTCCGGTCAATGGCCAGGGCGGCCTCAGCGCCTGGCTCACTCTGTAGGCAGCCACACTAGGAAGACTTTCCCCGTGGTTCAGACACCCCATCCTGTGGGGACGCAGGACTGTTGGCCACTTGTGTGGGAGGAACGGAGTGACTTCCAGGGCCACATGGGTGCGGCAGGACCCGGACCTCTTGGCTGGAGCTCAGGGGGATTTCTTATCACTAAAGCGCCTCTGTCCGAGGCCAGCTGTCCGCGTGTCCACGTTCTACCTGTCTGTGAGCTTGGGAGGCCACAGGACTGTGTTCTAGGGAACATCGTGTGGCTCCCTTCCTCCCAGGAAAATGACAGCTTCCTGGGTGCCTGGTTCCTATGCGTGACCCCCAGGGAGCACCAAGGCTGAACCAGGGAAGGGTCTCAGCCCTGGTCTCCCTCTTGGGTGGCCTGCTCTGTGGGGGAAGCCCAGCTTCTCCTCCAAGACAGTCCCCCACAGCCTTTACCCAGCCTTCTGCCAGTCGGATATCCCGCCTGCCTACTCCAGACAACCCCCTTCTCTGTCCCTTGTCTCTCCTCCATCTGTGTGTCTGTGTGTGCTTCTCTCTCTCTCTCTCTCTCTCTCTCTCTCTCTCTCTCTCTCACACACACACACACACTCTTACACATAGTCCATTCTCATTATTCGTAGTAGTTATGGTCTATGAAGTTGCTGTAAACACTGAATTAGCAAATGCTGAACCATGGTGCTGGGGGAAGTGCAGGGTTGGGGCCCTGTGAGCCTCTGGGCACAGTATTTTCATCAGCCCATCAATGCATAGTCTTGTTTGATGTGTGTTTCTGGTTAAAGACGTCTTATTTAATTAATGTATATTTAATATACATCTTACTCAAAATTGGATTATAATAACCACCTGCACTCTCAGTCTCGGGTGAACGTGTATTTTCTCCGTGATGCACAACACAGCCTTCTTGCACTGAGGACACCAGACAGCACTTCAGCTCCATTTCAAGCCACAAGCATAAAGCCCCCACATGTGGAAAATCACAGCCCCAAAGAGACCCTGGAAGGACAGGTTTACAGACTGAGAGCTGACACAAGAGGCCTGAGCAGCCTCAGCTGGGAACTCAAATTTTTGGGTCACCCTGCACAAGCCCACAAAGGACCACACAGGTGCCACAAGTGTTGATTTGGGGGTTACAAATGAATTGTAGTGAGTAGGTGAATTCACAAATAAGGAGTCCCTGACTAATAAAGATTGACTGCATACCTCTATCATTCCTCTATCTGGATATAGATAAAGTCTGTGTATAAATTTTTTAAAATACAAATCGTTTCATAGTTTACCCAGTATGTGTTTTTTTAAAAAACAAAAACAAAAAAACAAAACAAAACAAAACACCTTAATAATGTGGAGCTCCTTCCCTATGAATACATGGAGACTTCTCTTCCTTGTTGATAGCTGCCTAGAATTCCTCAATGGCCTGGGTGCTTCTTTCCTATTGCTGGTAATGAATTATACAAGCTTACTGGCCTAAAACAATGCACATGTCACCTCAGAATCTCTGGGGTCGTGCTGTACTGGGTTTCTTGTGGGTTCGCATCATGGGGTCTCATCTGGAGGCTCGACTGGGGAAGGAGTTTCTTCCCAGCTCATGTTCTCATCAGAACTCAGTTCTTTGACGGTGGTCTGGCTGAGGGCCTCTGTTTCCTGGTGGCTGTAACTGGTATTGCTCTCATTTCTTGCCACAAGGCCCTATCCATGGGCAGTTCACATGGGACAGCTGGCTCTGACAGCCAGCACAGGGCAGAGCCTCCTCCCAAGACCAGCATTACAATCTTACACAGTGTTACCACACACATCCCATCAGCTTTATGCCTGAAGCATGTCACAGGTCCTGACTACACTCTGGGGTTAGGGGCCACAAAAATGTATAATACCACTGTTTTATTCCTAACTTAAAATAGCCATTTCCACTCAGATTATTTTTGTCTCCCTTTCCTTCAATTATTGAGATAGGTGTATTAATGTCCCAAATTATGACTTTATCATGATCTATAATATATCTACTTTTAGTCCTGTTAATTTTTTATTTCTATGTTTTAAGCTATGTTACTAGGTACTTACACATTTGGAATTGTTATAGCTTCCTGGTGGATTGACCCTTTCAGCTCTATGAAATGTCTTTATCTCAAATAATGCTTCTTGCCTTAAAATATATTTTTCCTGATATTAATAAGCCACACCAGCTTTCCAAAGTTGGTGTTTGCATGATGTATTCTTATCCATGTTTTTACTTTTAATCTTTTGTAAACAACACACATACCTATTTATATCTACTCCCTGATTACATGTTTTCTATTTGCCCCAAAATGTTTTTTTTTATTTTTTTATTTTCTGACTATTTTGAGTTAACTGAGTATTTTTTTAAATATATTTTTATTGATTTTTTACAGAGAGGAAGAGAGAGGGATAGAGAGTTAGAAACATCGATGAGAGAGAACCATCGATCAGCCGCCTCTTGCACACCCCCTACCGGGGATGTGCCCGCAACCAATGTACATGCCCTTGACCGGAATCGAACCCGGGACCTTTCAGTCCCCAAGCCGACGCTCTATCCATTGAGCCAAACTGGTCTCAGCTTAACTGAGTATTTTTATAATTTCTCTCTTTTTTTTCTAATCCTCACCAAGGGTAAGCTTTTGTTGATTTTAGAGAGAGAGGAGAGAAGAGAGAAAGAAACATCGATGTAAGAGAGAAAAACTGATCCATTGCCTCCTGCATATGCCCCGCTGGGGATCAGCTTAGCAATGCAGTTAAGTGCCCTGACCAGGAATCTAACCCACAACCTTCTGGTATATAGGCCTTCGCTTCAACCAGCTGAGCCACCCAGCCAGGACCATTACCCTTTTCTACTCTTGATTAGTTACCCACTGTATTCACTGCCCTCTCAGTGGTGACCCAGAGATTGTAGTATCCATTCTTGGTTAGTCAAGTACACATGGGCACTCTTACCACCTTCAAAGCAATGCTGAGACCTCAGAACACTTTAACTATTTGCCCTTCTCACCCTGACTGTTAATATTGCTGTGAATTTTATTTTTCTACTAGAGGCCCAGTGCATGAAATTTGTGCACTGGGCGAGGAAAGGGGGTTCCCTCAGCCAGGCCTGCACCCTCTTGTAATCCAGGACCCCTTGGGGGATGTCTGACTGCTGACTTAGGTCCGATAACCTCAGGGATTGGGCCTAGGTCAGCAGTTGGACATCCCTCTTGCCGTCTGAGATGCCTCACTTCTTACCACCCACCTGCTCACTGCTTCTTACTGCTCTATTCTCTGCTCCTTAGTGCTTCCATGGAGGCGGGAAAGGCTCCCTCCACTGCCACTGCACTCGCCAGCCATGAGCACAGCTTCTAATTGAGTAGCGCTCCCCCTGTGGGAGTGCACTGACCACCAGGGGGCAGCTTCTGCATTGAGCGTCTGGCCCCCTAGTGGTCAATGTGGATCATATCAACTGGTTGTTCTGCCATTTGGTCAATTTACATATTATATAGCGTTTTATTATATAGGATTAAAAAACACGAAAATAAATAGGAAGCACAAGCAGTACTCGTTTTCCATACAGAGGCCTTGCCATGGTGGCTGTGCTCTCTGCAGGGAGGTGGACAGGGACCTCTGGCTCACACACACAGCTCCCGATGTCGGGCACATGCAGATGGCACAGGAAGGCTGTGGGCGGGCGCAGGGTCTGTGCCTCACTGAGCGGTCGGGCAGGTGACAGGGCTGTGCATCGCCCACCCAGGGACGTGGAGGTGCCACTGCCAGACTATCCAACTTGACCTGCTTGGCACCTGGCCCAGGGGTGTCCCTAACCTGGAGGGCGTGCTGGCAGCCACAGTTAGAAATGCTCCAGCCCCTGCCCTCTCTGGCCCAGGCCCTCCAGCCAGGCGCTTGAGAAGCAGTGGCACCCAATGATCAGAATCCCCTAGTGTGCGGGACACCCCAGGTGTCCACATTGGGCAGCTGGACTAGGAGAGGTGGTTCTCTCATGAGGCCAACTCAGACACAGGAACATGCTATTTGCAGACACACATCCTTCTACCTCAATGTTATGAACTAAAGGCAGCTTAGGGTGCATCCACAGAGCGCACAACACCCTAGCAGCTTTATCAATGAGCAACAACTCACAGAACAAAAACACACAAACCCGGCACTAATGAGAGTTCTCTGTGTCCCAAACACAAACAAGGAAGAAGCTGTGTGAGCATCCTGCGGGGAAACACAGTCAGAGAGGGTATAAAAGCCAATAGCCCCGGGCACCTTACACACTCACACTCACTCACACACTCACACACTCAAACCCTCCTCCAACTCCACCGCCCACCATGGCCGCCTCCACTCTGTCCGTCTGCTCCAGCAACCTGAGCTATGGCAACCGCTCCGGCCTGCCCGGGTCCAGTGACTCCTGCGCCGACTCCTCCTGGCAGGTGGACGACTGTCCAGAGAGCTGCTGTGAGCCCTCCTGCTGCGCCCCCACCTGCTATGTCCCCAGCTGCTGTGCCCCCAGCTGCTGTGCCACCACCTGCTGTGTCCCCACCTGCTGTGTCCCCAGCTGCTGCCAGCCCACCTGCTGTGTCCCCAGCTGCTGTCAGCCTTCCTGCCTGACCCTCATCTACACCCCAGTGAGCTGCATGTCCAGCCCCTGCTGCCAGATGTCCTGTGGGTCCAGCCCCTGCCAGTCAGCCTGCACAAGCTTCTGTACCAGCTCCTGCACGCCCTCTTGCTGCCAGCAGTCTAGCTGCCAGCCCTCCTGCTGTGTGTCCGTCTGCAGCACACCTGTCTGCTGCAAGCCCATGTGCTGTGTGCCCGTCTGCTCTGGGGCCTCCTCATGCTGCCAGCCCACCTCCTGCACCTCATCCTGCTGCAGACCCTCCTCCTGCGTGTCCGTCATCTGCCGCCCCGTGTGCAAGCCTGCCTGCTGTGTGCCCACCTCCTCCTGCTGTGGCCCCACCTCCTCCTGCCAGCCCAACTGCTGCCGCCCGTCCTCCTGCATGTCCCTGATCTGCCGCCCCGTGTGCTCCCGCCCGGCCTGCTGTGTCCCGACCTCGACCCAGAAGTCCTGCTGCTGAGTGATCGTCTTCAGGGCACCCAAACACTCAAGAGCTCACGGCCATCTGCACCCCAGGGTTCTATACTGACAGCCAAGGCAGCTGACAAGTCCCCTCGTTTGTCCCCTCACTGGGCGTTTGTGGTCGCCCGGCCACTGCTGTGCATCTCTCCTCTGGAAACAGTTTGCCACTTCTCCACCGACGGGCACACAGCACTTCCCCCAAATCACCGTGCCCTGCCACCTGCCTGGGCTGGCAGTGACCCAGCAAGGCCAGCTGGACTCTCTAGGCCTTGGGGCCTGGAGAGAAGTGAAGGGAGAGAAGTTTGCCACCTCAGCCGTGTGGCTTAGCACCCCACTGCATCCTATGCTGGCTTCTTCACCTCCTCCCGCCCTACCCCCATTCTGTGCACTGTCTGTCCCCTCCAATAAATGCCTTGCCTGATGCACTTAACAGGACTCATTTTTCTTGTTTATAACAAAGACCTCTACCTGGCCAGCATTTGGTCATAAGTCGTCCCCTGGGCCACCATGTTCCTGCCCCTCAGTGGTGACCTGGGAGCCCCTGTCACTCTGACCACACCTACGTCCAGGAGATGGACATGCTTTCTGGACACAAAAGCTGAGTAACCTGACAGCGGGGCCTGCCCTGGGGGAGGGGCTACTCTTCAGGGGGCACCCGGGCTGTGCTCAGTGTCCCACTCAGTAGGGCCAGCTCAGGAAGCGGTTCGCACAGCAGGTCCCCAGCACATGTGACTACGGTGCCTCAATGGGCCTAAACCGCCTGTGCTGACACCGGCTCTCCCTCTGGGAGCCTGGAATTTGGGGAAGTGCCGGGCAGAGGTGCCACGTGACCAGCCCCTGATAAGAACCCTGGGCCCTGATCGCTGACAAGGTCCCCAGTAGATATCTCACAGGTGCTGTCACACTCCTTGTGGGCAGTTCAGTGCATCCTGCATGATCCACTGGGAGAGGCTCTACACCCGATGTCCCCAACTCCTCCCGGGAGCCCTTTCCTGTGCTGACTTAGCTCTGTGTACCAAGTCCTAAGAGTTCTAGAGAGGCATCGAAACCGGGGGGCTGAGGACCCCAACACCCATCAGAATGAAAAAAAAATATGTTCAAGTCTGATAATAACAAACAGGCCTAGAGTGGAGAAGGTACATTTTAAACATGTAAGTCCCACTTAAATAATGTTGACTGGTTAAAAGCGTAGGACAGGAGGATGGAAAACACATCCCCAGACGGGGACGGGAGATTCGCAATGCACAGACCCCCAGGGGTGGTCCGAGGCCGACTTGCCCAGCTCCTGAGAGCTGACCATGCACCCCTCTTCCCAGCTCAGTGCTCAGTAACACCACATTGGGAGCTATTGTAGGAATAGTTACACCACGGAAATTGGCAAACACCACAAATCCAGGTGTTTGTTGTTTTGTTTTACAGGCAGCCAGTTATTAAACATTTACCAATAAACCCTACACATAGACAACCAAGAACTCATATTCAGAATCCTATCTAATAGAGAGGGAATATGCTAATTGACTGTCACACCCTCAAAGATGGTGGCGCCCACAGCCACAAGATTGCAGTGCTCAGTCACCTCAAACCCATCAGAATGGCAGGTGCCTGCCTCCCGAGTCCCCCAGTCCCCTCAGCCCCCCAGCCACCCAGGGCCAGCCTGAGATGCAGGCAAGCCTCGAATGGCAGCTGCCCAGCTGCCCAGGGCCGCCTGAGGCTCAGGTAACCAGGTCTGGCCAAGGCTTGCGCTGCCGGCAGTGGCAGCAACAGAGGTGTGATGGGGTCATCACTTTCCCCTGATCACTGGTCGCCTCCTGCCCCTGAGGGCTTCTGGACTGTGAGAGGGAGCAGGCCAGGCTGAGAAATTTTTCTCCAGTGCATGAATTTTCATACACTGGGCCTCTAGTATATAATAAATTTCTACAAATCAAAAAGTACAATAACCCTATTTAACTAAAATGAGCAAACAGCTTGAACAAGCACCTGTAAGAAAAGATATTCAAATGTTCAGTGAGCAATTTACTCATCAGAGAACTCAAATTAATGCAACAACACCAGTCCCTCACACACTTTCCAAAATGAGTAAGATTTTAAAAGATTGACAATACCTCATTTTATACAGGATATACAGTCATTGGAATTTATAAAATTGACTAATGGGAAGGAACATTTCTTTAGGAACACGTTGGGCAGTGTGCATTAACTAAACTCATGCCTGTCCCGTGACCCAATAATTCTATTGGTGTCTGTACCCTGGAATTACTAACTATGCTCATCAAAACCAAAATGTACAAGACTTTTCATAACAGCATTATTAATTTATTTACATAAATATGGAAATAATGGAAATTTCCATCATTGATAAAGGGAATACATAAATAACATAAAGCAGGGTTTGAAATACCTCACAGGGAAAAAACAAAATAAAGAACTACTGATTCATGCAGCAACATGTGTTTATCACAGGCATTTTATTTTTATTTTTTTGAAAAGTACTGAAACAGGGTGTGCGTCCCCACCTCGGCCCAGATGTCCTGCTGCTGAGTAAAACTGTCCTCCAGCGCCAGCCAGCTCCAGGGAGTCTCCCTCTCCAGCACCTAGAAGCCCCTGGAAGCCCGTGACATCAGGCTTCTGTGGCCCCACTTCCTCTAGCCCAGTCCTGAGTGAAGGGGGGAGGAGCTAGAAGCTCATGAAGCTCCTCTCCTGGCCACATAAACACGATGGCCCTGGGTGCCCTGCTGTGCCACACCACACTTCCTGGCTCAAAGCCATCGCTCTCTTATGGTCAGGGATGGGCCCTGCCTGACCCTGGTCCCACACGCCTTACCACCCACCTGCTCACTGCTCCTTACTGCTCTGTTCTCTGCTCCTTAGCGCTTCCATGGCGGCGGGAAAATCTCCCTCCACTGCCACTGCACTTGCCAGCCATGAGCATAGCTTCAGGCAGAGTAGTGCTCCCCCTGTGGGAGTGCACTGACCACCATGGGGCAGCTTCTGCATTGAGCGCATGCCCCCTGGTGGTAAGTGAGCATCATAGCAACTGGTCGTTCTGACATTTGGTCGATTTGCATATTGGGGTTTAATTACATAGGATTAAAAAACAAGAAAACAGCTGAAACCGGTTTGGATCAGTGGTAGAGCGTCAGTCTGCAGACTGAAAGATCCCAGGTTGGATTCCGGTCAAGGGTATGTACATTGGTTGCGGGCACTTCCCCAGTAGGGGATGTGCAAGAGGCAGCAGGTCGATGTTTCTCTCTCATCGACATTTCTAGCTCTCTATCCCTCTATCGTCATCTCTGTAAAAAATCAATAAAATAGATAAAACAAACAAACAAAAAAACAAACAAGAAAATAAACAGGAAGCACATGCAGTCCTTGTTTTCCAAACAGAGGCCTTGCCGTGGTGGCTGTGCTCTCTGCAGGGAGGTGGACAGGGGACAGGGACCTCGGGCTCACACGCACGGCTCCCGGTGCCGGGCACATGCAGATGGCACGAGAAGGCTGTGGGCGGGATCTGTGCCTCACTGAGTGGTCGGGCAGGTGACAGGGCTGTGAACCACCCACCCAGGGACATGGAGGTGCCACTGCCAGACCATCCAACTTGACCTGCTTGGCACCTGGCCCAGGGGCGTCCCTGACCTTGGGGGAGTGCTGGGAGCCACAGTTAGAAATGCTCCAGCCCCTGCCCTCTATGGCCCAGGCCCTCCAGCCAGGCGCTTGGGAAGCCTTGGCCCCCAAACAATCAGAATCCCCTAGTGTGTGCGGGACACCCCAGGTGCCCAGAAGGGGCAGCTGGACTAGGAGAGGTGGTTCTCTCATGAGGCCGACTCAGACCCCGGGACATGCTATTTGCAGACACACCCATCCCACCTCAATGTTATGAACTAAAGGCAGCTTAGGGTGCATCCACAGAGCACACAACACCCTAGCAGCTTTATCAGCGAGCAAGAACTCACAGAACAAAAACACAAACCCGGCACTAATGAGAGCCTCAAACAAAAACAAGGAAGAAGCTGTGTGAGCATCCTGCAGGGAAACACAGCAGAGAGGGTATAAAAGCCAACAGCCCCGGGCACCTAACACACTCACACTCACTCATACACTCACACACTCAAACCCTCCTCCAACTCCACCGCCCACCATGGCCGCCTCCGCCCTGTCCGTCTGCTCCAGCAACCTGAGCTATGGCAACCGCACCTGCCTGCCCGGGTCCAGTGACTCTTGCACCGACTCTTCCTGGCAGGTGGACGACTGTCCAGAGAGCTGCTGTGAGCCCTCCTGCTGCGCCCCCACCTACTATGTCCCCAGCTGCTGCCAACCCTCCTGCTGTGTCCCCAACTGCTGCCAGCCAACATGCTGTGTCCCCAACTGTTGCCAGCCCTCCTGCTGCACCCCCAGCTGCTGTGCCCTGGTCCCTACCCAGACCCTCATCTACAACCCAGTGAGCTGCATGTCCAGCCCCTGCTGCCAGATGTCCTGTGGGTCCAGCCCCTGCCAGTCAGCCTGCACAAGCTTCTATACCAGCTCCTGCTTGCCCTCTTGTTGCCAGCAATCTAGCTGCCAGCCCTCCTGCTGTGTGTCCCTCTGCAGCACCCCTGTCTGCTGCAAGCCCATGTGCTGTGTGCCCGTCTGCTCTGGGGCCTCCTCATGCTGCCAGCCTACCTCCTGCACCTCATCCTGCTGCAGACCCTCCTCCTGCGTGTCCGTCATCTGCCGCCCCGTGTGCAGGCCTGCCTGCTGTGTGCCCGCCTCCTCATGCTGTGGCCCCACCTCCTCCTGCCAGCCCAGCTGCTGCCGCCCGTCCTCCTGCATGTCCCTGCTCTGCCGCCCCGTGTGCTCCCGCCCGGCCTGCTGCGTCCCCACCTCGACCCAGAAGTCCTGCTGCTGAGTGATCGTCTTAAGGGCACCCAAACACTCAAGAGCTCACTGCCATCTGCACCCCAGGGTTCTATACTGACAGCCAAGGCAGCTGCCAAGTCCCCGCACTGGGCGTTTGTGGTCACCCGGCCACTGCTGTGCATTTCTCCTCTGGAAACAGTTCCCCATTCTCCACCGACTTCCCCCAAAGCACCGTGCCCTGCCACCTGCCCGGGCTGGCAGTGACCCAGCGAGGCCAGCTGGACTCTCCAGGCCTTGGGGCCTGGAGAGGAGTGAAGGGAGAGAAGCTCGCCACCTCAGCCGTGTGGCTGAGCACCCCACTGCATCCTATGCTGGCTTCTTCACCTCCTCCTGCCCCAGCCCATTCTGTGCACTGTCTGTCCCCTCCAATAAATGCCTTGCCTTATGCACTTAACAGGACTCATTTTTCTTGTTTATAACAAAGGCCTCTGCCTGGCCAGCATTTGGTCCCAAGTCGTCCCCTGGGCCACCGTGTTCCTGCCCCTCAGTGGTGACCCGGGAGCCCCCGTCACTCTGACCACATCTACGTCCAGGAGATGGACATGCTTTCTGGACACAAAAGCTGAGTAACCTGACAGCGGGGCCTGCCCTGGGGGAGGGGCTACTCTTCAGGGGGGACTGAGGCTGTGCTCAGCGTCCTCCTCAGAAGGGCCAGCTCAGGAAGCGGTTCGCACAGCAGGTCCTCAGCACATGTGACTATGGTGCCTCAATGGGCCTAAACCACCTGTGCTGACACCGGCTCTCCCTCTGGGAGCCTGGAATTTGGGGAAGTGCCGGGCAGAGGTGCCAGGTGACCTGCCCCCGAGAAGAACCCTGGGCACTGATCGCTGACAAAGTCCCCAGTAGACATCTCACAGGAGCTGTCACACTCCTTGTGGGCAGTTCAGTGCATCCTGCGTGTTCTACCGAGATAGGCCCTACAGGTGATGTCACCAACTCCTCCCAGGAGCCCTTTCCTGCGCTGACTTAGCTCTGTGTACCCAGTACTAACAGTTCTAGAGAGGCAACAAAACCGGGGTGCTGAGGACCCCAACACCCATGAGAATGAAAAAACAGTTTAAGTCTGATTATAACAAATAGGCCTAGAGTGTAGAAGGTACATTTTACAACATGTAATTCCCACTTAAGTAACATTGACAGGTTAAAAGAGTATGAGCAGGAGGATGGAAAACACAGCCCCTTATGGGGACGGGAGATTCGTAATGCACAGACCCCCAGGGGTGCGCTGAGGCCGACTTGCCCAGCTCCTGAGAGCTGACCATGCACCCCTCTTCCCAGCTCAGTGTTCGGTAACACCCCATTGGGAGCTATTGTGGGAATAGTTACACCACGGAAATTGGCAAACACCACAAATTGGGGCCTTTTTGATGTTTTATTTCACAGGCAGCCAGTTATTGAATATTTACAGCAGACCCTGCACATAGACAACAAAGAATGCGTATTCAGAATATGTAATACTTTTCTACAAATCAAAAGTACAATAACCCTATTGAACTAAAACAAGCAAATGGCTTGAACAAGCACCCATAAGAAAAGATATTCAAATGTTCAGTGAGCACTTTACTCATCAAAGAACGCAAATTAATGCAACCCCAGTCCCTCACACACTTTCCAAAATGAGTAAGATATGAAAGGATCGACAATACCCCATTTTATACAGGATATACAGTCATTAGAATTCATAAAATTGACTAATGGGAAGGAACATTTCTTTAGAAAAACGTTGGGCAGTGTGTATTAACTAAACTCATGCCTGTCGCATGACCCAATAATTCTATTGGTGTCTGTACCCTGGAATTACTAACTATGCTCACCGAAACAAAAATGTACAAGACTTTTCATAACAGCATTATTAATTTATTTCCATAAATATGGAAATAATGGAAATTTCCATCATTGTTAAAGGGAATGGATAAATAACAATAAAGCAGGGTTTGAAATGCGATGGTTTACCTCACAGGGAAAAAATAAAATAAAGTACTACTGATTCATGCAGCAACATGTGTTTATTATAGGCATTTTTTGTGTGTGAAAAGTACCGAAACAGGGTGTGCGTCCCCACCTTGGCCCAGGTGTCCTGCTGCTGAGCAAACATGTCCTCCAGGGCCAGCCAGCTCCAGGGAGTCTCCCTCTCCAGCACCTAGAAGCCCCGGAAGCCCGTGACCTCCGGCTTCCGTGGCTCACCCCAGCTGGGTGCGGCTCAGTCCCACTTCCTCTAGCCCAGCCCTGAGAGGAGGGGGGCAGGGGCTGGAAGCTCACAAAACTCCTCTCCTGGCCACAACCCTGGGTACCCTGGCTGTGCCACATCACACTTCCTGGCTCAAAGCCATCGCCCTCTTCAGGTCAGGGATGGGCCCTGCCTGACCCTGGTCCCTCACTCCTTACCACCCACCGCTCACTGCTCCTTACTGCTCTGTTCTCTGCTCCTTAACGCTTCCATGGAAGCGGGAAAGGCTCCCTCCACTGCCACTGCACTCGCCAGCTATGAGCATAGCTTCAGGCTGAGTAGCACTCCCCCTGTGGGAGTGCACTGACCACCAGGGGGCAGCTTCTGCATTGAGCGCATGCCCCCTGGTGGTCAGTGAGCATCATAGCAACTGGTCGTTCTGTCATTTGGTCAATTTGCATATTGGGGTTTTATTATGTAGGATTAAAAAACAAGAAAACAGCCGAAAGCAGTTTGGTTCAGTGGTAGAGCATCGGTCTGCGGACTGAAAGGTCCCAAGTTCGATTGAGGTCAAGGGCATGTACATTGGTTGCAGGCACATCCCAGGCAGGGGATGTGCAAGAGGCAGCTGGTCGATATTTCTCTCTCATCAATGTTTCTAGCTCTCTATCCCTATATTGTCATCTCTATAAAAAATAAATAAAATAGATTTAAAAAAACAAAACAAAAAATAAGCAAGAAAATAAACAGGAAGCAAAAGGAGTCCTTGTTTTCCAAACAGAGGCCTTGCCGTGGTGGCTGTGCTCTCTGCAGGGAGGTGGACAGCGGACAGGGACCTCAGGCTCACACGCACGGCTCCTGGTGCCGGGCACATGCAGATGGCCTGGGAAGGCTGCGGGCGGGGTCTGGGCCTTACGGAGCGGTCAGATGTGTGACAGGGCTGTGCACCGCCCACCCAGAGACATGGAGGCGCCACTACCAGACCATCCAACTTGACCTGCTTGGCACCTGGCCCCGGGGTGTCCCTGACCTGGAGGGCGTGCTGGGAGCCACAGTTAGAAATGCTCCAGCCCCTGCCCTCTCTGGCCCAGGCCCTCCAGCAGGCGCTTGGGAAGCCGTGGCCCCCAAATGATCAGAATCCCCTAGTGTGTGCGGGACACCCCAGGAGTCCACAAGGGGCAGCTGGACTAGGAGAGGTGGTTCTCTCATGAGGCTGACTCAGACCCTGGGACATACTATTTGCAGACACATCCATCCCACCTCAATGTTATGAACTAAAGGCAGCTTAGGGTGCATCCACAGAGCACACAACACCCTAGCAGCTTTATCAGCGAGCAGCAACTCACAGAACAAAAACACAAACCTGGCACTAATGAGAGTCTCAAACACAAACAAGGAAGAAGCTGTGTGACCATCCTGGGGGGAAACACAGCCAGAGAGGGTATAAAAGCCAACAGCCCCGGGCACCTTACACACTCACACTCACACACTCACTCACACACTCAAACCCTCCTCCAACTCCACCGCCCACCATGGCCGCCTCTGCCCTGTCTGTCTGCTCCAGCAACCTGAGCTATGGCAACCGCACCTGCCTGCCTGGTTCCAGTGACTCCTGCGCCGACTCCTCCTGGCAGGCGGATGACTGTCAAGAGAGCTGCTGTGAGCCCTCCTGCTGCCAGCCCTCCTGCTGTGTCCCCAGCTGCTGCCAGCCCTCCTGCTGCACCCCCAGCTGCTGTGCCCTGGTCCCTACCCAGACCCTCATCTACACCCCAGTGAGCTGCATGTCCAGCCCCTGCTGCCAGACATTCTGTGGATCCA